>NC_041221.1:92904081-92928819 GCF_002837175.3 Physeter macrocephalus | reverse complement strand
AAGCTCCCTTCTCTCGCTTTTTTCTTCTTCACCAAGTTGCAAAATCAGAAATGGCACAGGCGGCAGCCGGTAGCGGCGCGGGGCGCAGCGCCGGGGGCGGCGGGCATGGGCCACGGCGCGCGCACACACTCACCCTCCGCCTTGCCCGCACCCCCGCGCACACACACACTCGCACACACACTCGCTCACCCGCGCCGGGCGCCCGCCCGCCCGCCCGCCGGCCACTGGGGCTACGCGCTGTGCGCCGGCAGAGCAGACATAGAGGAAGCCGGCGAGGGCGGCGGCGGCGGCGGCGGCGGAGGAGGAGGAGGAGGTCGAGGTTGAAGGCGCGTCTGGAGCCGCTGCCTCAGCTGCAGCAGCGAGCGCCGCTGGAGGAGCCGGGGCCCGGGCCGGAGTCCGAGCTGGAGTTGGGGCTGCAGCCGGAGCGCGAGCTCGGGTCGGGGCCGCCCGCGCCGCCGCCGCTGTCCCGGCGGGAGCCCTCGTTGGGCTCGGGATTGAGGGGAGCGCGGTGAGCCGAGCAGGGCGCGGGGCGAGGCTGCCGGCGGCGATCAGAGCGCGCTGGTGTCGGGGGGCCAGGTCCAGGGCCGGACGCAGCCAGCCATTCAGGAAGGCAGCGCTGGAGAGCGGGAGGCAGCCAGCGAGGAGGATCACACACTTTGCTCTTTTTGTTGTGCCGGTGGCGCCGGGCTCTCGCTGCCTTTTTCTTTCGGGAGGTGACGGAGGGGGAGAAAAACACGAGATAATTCACGCCGGCGACGAATTCACAGCGAAACAGAAAATATAAAAATCAGAAGAAAAAGAATTGCAAAAAAAAAAAAAAAAAAAGAAAAAAAAAGCGAGAGAGACATCCAAAGTAGGTCGAATAAATAATCCTCTTCTTTTCCTCTTTCTTGCTCCTTCTTCTGCTTCTTCTGCTATAACACACAGAGCTAGTTAAAAAACCCTGGAGATCGCCCAAAAATGTTCTTTTTTTAGTATTTTAAATAAGTGCTCTTCAGCCGGGAACCAACACCCTCCCTCCAAAAAAAATCATATATGTATAAAATAACGATAAGAAGAATACGAAGGGGGTGCCTCCTCCTCCTCCTTTTTTTTTTTAAGTTTAGCCCTCACTCTTCTGCAGGAATGGAGTAAAAGAGACAAGGAGGAGGGAGAAAAAGGAGAGAAAGAAGAAGAATACGGGGGAAACAACTAATAGAATATGTAAGAAAAGAGAAAGGGGCGAGAGGAGAGGGGGGAGAGAAGAGAGAAAGAGAGATTGAGAGAGAGAGGCGGAGGAGAAAGAGAGAGAGAGAGAGAAGAGAGAGAGAGAGAGAGAAAGAGAGAGAGACCCCAAAATTGAATGCGTTTAAACGGGAGGACTCGCAGAGCAGTGTTTCCGAAAGGGGGATCTGCGCGAATGTCTGTATATAGTGAACTTTGACACTACTATTGAAACTGACACGTTTCTATGGAGATCGCTGCCTTATATGGAGCTCGTGTCAAGGAGCCAAGAGAAGGGCTGCTGGCAACTGATAATCAAAGGCGACTGACTGGTCAGAGCCCTGAATCGGGGGGAGAGAAAATGGGAGGCTAAGGTTAGCCAAGCCTCCCGAACGCCATTGGTTGGAGAGCCCCTCCCCCCTCCTCTTTTTCTTTCTTTCTTTTTTTTTTTTTTTTTTCCCCTCCCTCTTAGCTACCTACTTACGGGTTGGCGAGGGAAGGAGGAGAGAAAGTGAGGGGGGGGTGTGCTTCTGACAAGCGCAATTTACATTGAGATCGCCCTGCGCTGCTATTTACTCTGAGACCTGATTAGTATGGGTCGTATATGGTCACACACACACACACACACACACACCAGAGGGGGAAGGGATGGCGAGGGGAAGAATGCCTTGCAATGGGTAAAAAGAGAATTAGAAAGACATTATTTTGTTTTCTTCCGAAAAGTTTTTAGAATTGTTTTATGAGCGTGAAGAGTGTCACTGAAAATGTTAGGAAAATTTTAAATGGGAATTAAATTCTCACCGTTTTAATGATTCGTGAAATATTTGGGGTTTGTATTGTTTTCTTCTTTCACACATAAGCACAATCCAAGAGTGGATTCTGCTCATTTTATATTCCTTTAAGAAACAAAGTAGGGACTCCCTGTTTTTTGGTCCAACGTATATTTTGGTTTTAAAATTAAGGGTTTAATTATGACAAAAATGCACTCCTGGAATTCGCAGCTATTGCCACAAAATCAATCCGAGCCAACGGTTCCTCTCCATCCCAAAGATGATTTTTAAAATAAACTTTCCAGTCAATCCGATTTTTCCTTCTTCTCTCTTTCTTTTCTTTTCCCTTTCTGGTATCCTTAGGCTGTTCCAAGTTCCTACGAACACTCCAGTAATTATTAATAAAATAGTAGTAAGTTCTCATATCGTTGGGGGCGGGGTGGTTAGTGCGGCCAAGTCCGAGTCCCAGGAAAAGAGAAAAGGGGTGAGCGAGAACGGAAGGCTATGGGAGATGGGGAGAGGAGGGGGGAGGGGAAGAGGAAGGCAGGAGGGGGAGAGGGGGAAGACAGAGAGGAAAGAGAGGAGAGGAGAGGGAGAGAGAGAGAGAGGGAGGGAGGGAGGGAGGAAGGGAAGGAGGGAGAGAGGGAGAGAGGGGGAGAGAGAGAGAGAGAGAGAGCTATATGCTTTCTTTATCTTGCCCTATAAACATTTTTCTTGGATTGTAAAAATCTAGGTTAGAGGTTATGGATAGAGAGAGAGAGAGAGAGAGAGAGAGAGAGAGAGAGAGAGAGAGAGAGAGAGAGAGAGAGACCCCGATTCCCAAAGGCGATTGGTCGCCGGAGGAGGGGCCGGCGGGAGGAGCGGGTCCTGCCGCGAGGCCTGCAGGAATCGCTGGCTCCGGCTGCCACCTAGCGGACGGGAGCCGCGTCCCGGAGGCGCACAGTCGGGTCCCTCCTCCCCTCCCGGCAGGCAGCCTGTGCCTTTTCTCCAAACGAAGACAGCACTTTGAAAATTCTTTCAATGGATTTTTTTTCCTTGAAAGATCGTACTGGGGGAAAATGATACTTCTATTAGTTACATATTCTCCAATCGCACACTCGCACCCCCCTCGTTTTGAGATCGCTCCCCTAGGCAGGCTCAGGCGGGCGCGGAGCGGCGCGGAGTGACAAAGCCGCCGCTGCTGCCGCCGGGGGTGGGAGCTGCGCTTGCCCGCCCGCCCCTAGACTCGGGAGAGCGTAAAAGTTTGTCTCAGCTCCAGCACCCTGAGCCTCAACACGCCCTCAGGTAAAGGTGGGAGTAAATGGCCACGCTGTATTGACAGAGGTAGGGTTTGTTTTAAAATACACGTTCTCCCTTTAAATTTCACTAGGGAGGGGTTTGGGAAGCGCTGCGTGTTTGGGGTACGTTTTGCGCTTCCCGGTCTCTCCAGCCTACAAGTCTGGAGTCGGCGACCGCTTACTGACGAGCGACGATTTTAAAGAGCAGAATAAAGGCTTTTCCGTGTCTGCCCCGCAGCCCCTCCAGCTCGAATAATGAAGAGACAGTCAATGCACTCCGCAAGCGGCGGTCCATTGTACGCAGCTGATGGAGAGGAGGCGGTGGGGGCCGGCGAGGGCTCCTTGCCCTGGCCCTTCTCCCCAGATAAACGCGCTTACGTCTCCCGGTCAGTTAAAAGGTGAAATGAACACGATTAAAAGACAGGAAGAAAGAAAAGAAAGGAGGAAGGAAGGAAGGAAAGAAAAAGAAAGAAAGAAAGAAAGAAAAAAGGAAAGAAGGAAGAAAGGTGAAATGAACACGATTAAAAGACAGGAAGAAAGAAAAGAAAGGAGGAAGGAAGGAAGGAAAGAAAAAGAAAGAAAGAAAGAAAGAGAGAAAGAAAAAAGGAAAGAAGAAAGAAAAAGAAAAAGAACGAGCTTTCTACATATAAATTCTAAATTGTACTCCCCATCTAGTACAAAGGCAGGCAGTCGAGGGCAGAGGAAGCAGGCACAGAGGGATACAGGCAGAAGGAAAGAGAACGTGGAGAGAGACGGAGCGAGTGGAAGAGGAAGCGAGAGCGAGCGCCAGGGAACCAGAGGCCCCCTGGACGCCCGGCCCTCGGGCCCAGCCGCCCTCGGACCCTGGACCGGGAGTCGTGGGCACCAGAAGCGAGACTCGGCCAAGTCCTGCCCCACCAGGCAAGTAACGCAATGATTATCGTTTCTTTTGAACTCGGGGTTGGCAACGCGGACAGGCCGGGAGGCAGCCTTTGCTAGCATGGCTTCTGCAGGCCGGGGCCGCAGTCCAGTCAGCCGGGGCGGGTCGAGAAGAACTTTCCGCGGGGCCTGCTCCGGAGCTGCCCTCACCCGGCCTCTGTCCCGCGGCGGCGTGGAGGTAGGGATCACGGCCGCGGCGCCGCCTTGGAGCTGAGGATCGTGCCCGCCGAGCATCAGTCCAAATTCAAAACAGGTCTCTTCCACCCCCATTCTCTACCCTCCTCCCGCACTGGCGGGAAAATGCTGCGGAGCCTCCAGCCTGGGGGCGGAGGATCGGGGGCGGAGGGTCCACAGGTTTGGCACCCGTGCCGTCGTCGCCACCCCCCCCCCCTCCGGTGCCAAGCTGGAGCCGCGGTGGAGTCGGCTTCCGAGTCCGGCCGGGCTGGCCCTGCCGCCAGCGCCTTGCCAGGCTGCAGCCAGGCCCTGGCGAGCAAGGCTCCTGCCGCCCACCTGCGGACGCCGTTTGTAACGGGATCCCCTAATGTAACGCGATCGATGGCTGCCTGTTTGATGTGGGTGATAGTGTCAGCGAATTAAAAGGGACACCAAGCCACTCTCCCCAGCGGAGAACCCGCGGCGGCGGCGGCGGCGGCGGCAGCAGAGAGAGAGCACCAGATCCGCAGCCCCGCAGCCCAGCCAGACTTCTCGCGCAGCAGCAAGAGGGCTGGGGGTGGGGAGGGGTCACCTCCCCAGGGGTGAGGACGGAGCGAGTGTGTGTGAAAGGAAGAGCCTCAATTAAAACCGACGAGAAAGCTTTCCTCGGCGCTGGGCAGGGGCGCGCGTTTGCGTCAGAGGGCGCACAGGGCGGGCGCGCGGGGCGGGGGAGCCGACGCCGGGGGCCGCGCCCCGGGGCTGGGTGGGCGCGGGAAGGAGCCAGCCCAGCGGCGTCGGCCTCGGTTCGGCCTGGCAAGATAGGGGCAAGGCGTGGCAGGAGGACTAGATGAGGCTCCCCGAGAGCGGTGGGGCCCGCTCACCCGCGCTGTGGGCTCTTTCTGCCGGCCTCTACCCTGAGCTTTCAAACTCGCAAGAGGCCTCTGGGATCTGGCGTGACCCTGGGTATGGGAAGAAGCGGAGACCTTGAGTGGCCTCAGGCGAAGCTGCCTGCTTCTCTGGAAGGAAGGGAGGGAGGGAGGGGTGCAGCCCCCGGCCTTAGTCCCGGAAAGAGAGGGGTGGCTGTTTGTTGTGGTGCCCGGAGCAGTGGAAACCCTCGGCTTTTCAAAGCCGGGGAACAGATCGCGCTCCTGCCGGGCACATGCGACAACTTTCTGTCGTGAGAGGGGCAAGAAGAAACCGAGGCTTTGCGAGGAGGGGCGCTTTCCCCTTCCAGCCCAAGCATCACTCTAGGCTCAGTTTCTCTTCTGGACCCTGTGTTCCCCCATCGCATTTGCACACCCGCAGAGCGCCTCCACTTGGGCTCAAAGCCCCACCCCCAGCAAACGGCTTCCGTGGAGGGACTGAGGGTCAGCTCAGGTCCTGAGGGAGCCGAGGCTTTCTCTCCACGAGGCTGTCATTCGTTACGAGTTCAACTTAGCACACTACCGGAAGCGCCCCACACGCTACCCCGGAGACAATGATATCTGTTGTGGTTGGGGAGGGCACCTAATAGAAAGTGGTCATATTTTGAGGGAGCACGTAGGTCCTCAAACTGTGCAAATCCACACACGGGTCCAGGAACGCTCAGCTGCAGAAGCAGAAAAGCAGATGGAATTTCCGTCTTTCTTCCACTCATCCTCTCTTCTCCAGATCTTTCTCCCTCCCTTCTCCACCAAGCCCTTGCTTCCCGGGACCTCTAACTGGGACTCTTGGGCCCCAACCCACCGTGGCCCTTGTCTCAGAACACTCCTTGAGACTGCCAGCGTGGTGGCCATATATATTCGGCCCTCTCCAAGGTCTCTCTCTCCTGGCGAGGCTAGTGTAGAGACAGGTCACCTGGCTGGTTTCCTCACCAGGGCCTGGACTCCCAGGCCTCACTTCTAAAGTCTTCCTCTGTCCTGGTCCCCATAGGCCAGTTCAATGCACACAAAGTCTCCAGTGTGGTTCCCCAAGAGACATGAGAAGGTACCCCTCCGCCTGGGGAGAGGAATCAGGCTTACAATACCTCTTGCGGATTGCTAGCATCACAGCTCAGCCTTAATCACTTTTTAAAAGCCTTCCAGACAACACTTGCTCTCTTCTAGCGGGACAGACAATAAACAGTTGTGACCTGGTGGGAGAAGGGGAGAAGCAGAGGTCTGTGGCTGTATATAAAGCATGACTTGCATTCCAGGCCCCAGAGTCCGATCCATGCAGCCTTTCTAGCTGATTAACAACCCCCTCACCACTATCTCTCCTTCCACTAAGGCTGGAATCATTCTTCACTAATTCTATGACCTCTCTGATATTGGTAGTTTGCTCTCCCCAAACTCAACGGATCATTTGTTTTGGCTTTTTTGGTAAATCACACTGAAAAAAAAAGGTGGCCTTGTAAAAATGTTTTCTAAATTTAGTTCAAGAGCTGTGAGACCCTACAAATGACCAGATATGTGTAGAAAATCCTCTCCTGTATCTCTTCCCTATCCCCTAAATTGTTAAAAATGGTATTATTCTGTTTTGAGAGACCACAGAACAGAAATATCCCTGTTTCATCAAGCCCATCTGGAGAGATGAACATGCCTGCGATCGCTGGGAGAAAGGTCAGCTCTTCTGCTTGTACAGCAGACCTTTCCCAAAGAGCTTATTTTAAAGGTGCCGAATCAATTAGTCTCCCTTGGTATGAGGTTAAGGCTGTGAAAAATGAAATTGAAGAAGATGTATTTAAAATGGTCTTGCATAGATCTTTTGAAGAAAAGGGTGAAGAGAGGCACAGTGATGCCTGCCTAATGTTTTGTGATTATTTAAAAACAAAACCCCAAACAAACAAACACCCTATGTCAGAAACCACCCCTTCTTGCAAGACTGAACTCAGTCTGTATTGTGGCTGCCCAGCTGTAAAAAGTTCTGCCTTTGTCAACATGAAGACAAGGGTGGAAAGGCCAAGTTGGGAGTCGGGCTTCTGCTGGACCGTCTGCTCTCAGCCTGCCTATGTCGTTGAACCACGGGTCCAGCAGGCTTGTGTACTCACTATCACTCTGGTATGGCCTGGGCATTTCTTCTTTGTCACCTTTGGGTCAAAATGCCCAGAGATAAGTGCTTTACCTTAAAAAGCAGTTTAGTTTTCTATCACAAACTGGCCAGTTAAAGCAGGTGTTTTGGAAAAGAGAGATAAGGGAAGCATTTCCCCTTTTTGCTTGGGCGCCCAGTTAGAGGGCCCAGGAGCAGCCACGGGAAAATGGCAGGAGAGCAAGTGCTGACCTTTGGATGCAAATCAAGCCTTTTGTAGGAGGAAAAGTGACAACGATTCCTAGCACACCAGTGAAACCAAATATTTACTTTCTGTAAAAATCAAGCCTTAGTTATCTAAATGCATTTATGCAAAAATTAAGAACACAAAAATTAAGACTTTTGTGTTACAAAATGTATTTCTTTATTTTAAATGTCCAACTTGAGTGAAGAATAATTGCATGGCTCTTCTTCCTAGGGAAAATGACTTGGGTTTGGAAGAAAAGTTCATGTTTTGAAATGAGTTTGAAACTTGTTAAAGTACCCTGGCAATACAGTTACCTATACTCTATACTTTCCCTTAATAGTCACCTGTCAGAGCACCTATTTCTTTTACTACAGGATTAGCCCATCAGAAGCAGATCTGAGTTGGACATTCACTGATTAAAAACTGCTGGAATATGTTTAAGTCTTCAATGCCACTTTCTTCACTGCCTATAAAGTAAACTAGTGGAAAATTATTGGCTCACAAAGCCAGCAGATCTGTTGGTAACTATGGTCATGCTACAATCCTATTTTACCTATCAGAAGTTTAATGTAAATAAAAACCTAACATTTCCCTCTAAACTGTCAGTGGAAAGATATGTTTATTACAGTGTCCTCCATCAGTAGGGGAGAGGGGCTTTAGGTAAAGTTTAAATGAAAAAGAATGAGCATAGTACACCACTGATACAAACCACATGGAGCAGTAAATAATTATGCCCTCTGTTTTGCTACGTGTATTTTATTTACCCACTTCAGAGGTGGATAATAAACCTAGCCTATCTGTGGGAGGAGTTAATAAAGTATTCCAAATGCGTGATCTAACAAAACTCGGTGATAGTTCTGTGTTTTATTGTTAACCATTTGCATGAAATCTTCTGAAGCTGAAAAGAAAAAGGAAAGGGCTTTTGTGTTAGTTGATCCTTGGCTATTCTAGGGCTCAGGTTGGTGTGAAAGGGACGAGGAGGTCACTTGAAATCTCCTTTTATCTACTCTTATTTTCTCTCTGGATCAGCAACTTTGAATAGACATCATCTAATCGCCCTTAATGGAAAGAAACTATGGGAGCAATGAAAATGCCTTTACTCCAGAAGTGAATACATGTATGTGGACAGCTAGCTGAGCTTGCATAGGACTACATCTCTGCACACATGTGCTTAGAGATTTTTCAGGGTGTATGGATGTTTATGTAAATGTGTCCCATACATTCTGGGTTGGGGGTTTGATTGGATGGGTCATTTTGCCCTTACACATAAGAATGCACACACACTCACATTAGGATTCTCTACCAAGTCCAGGTGATACTTTCAGGTGACTCTTTTTTCAGCTTTTTCTTGCCCTCACTCTCTGGGATGTCATATTTAAGTCCTGAAATAAAGCAAATAATTGAGAACACGATGAACAGCCTTTTAGTGAAGACATCTTATTTCTTTTCCATTTTCAACTGGAAGCCCCATTGACAGGAGGATTTCTCTTTAGAGGGTAGAGATTGTATGACAGGTGGGAGGTGATGGGATGAGACCATTACTTTCAATTTCTCCCCAATATTTTTTCTTTTTGGTTTTTCTTGGCATTAAATTGGTTAAAACACAGTAAATAAGTGGAAAACAAGAGCCTGACATTAGGCAGTTTAAAAGTTTTTTTTGTTTTGTTTTGTTTTTGCTATAGATACATATCTCCAAATGGCTGAAGCTGAGAAATTGATTATAATTTGTTTTGAAATGAGAATTGTTCTAGTAAGTCTCACATGCTGACTACAATATCATTTAAACTGTTTTCCTTAGCCATTGTTACATATACTTCATGAAGGAGAAACAGCCCTCAGGTTGTTAGGTATGAATGGCTATCCAGAAAAGGACATTTGATTTCTAGGGCTGAAGGCACTGGGCTTCACTTCCTAAGAAGCCTCTTCTCACCCCCACCCCCAGTCCCATGTTCTTCTGAGTAAAATTCGCATTGCTCCCAGAGCCTGGGACACTTCATTGTAAATTCCTTTAAGGGAATACTCGGTTACCAGGGCTACAAGTTCCTGTCTCAACCCGCCAGCCTCCCTGCCCCCTGCTCCAGGTCGCAGAGACCCTTGGCTGTCAAGGGCTGGGACCTTGGCCCCCCCCCCTACTCCCAGCCTACCGGAGATCGCAGTTCCAAAGTTCGAAGTTGGGTGGGAGCGGATTAATCCCTCTTTAACTCCTCTTCTTCCCGCCCTCAATTCTGAACCCCAACGGATCCGTTTCCCGGGGTTTCCTGGTGAATAGGAGCGTAGGAGCTGCCCTGTCCAATAAAGATTAAATTAAGTAGAAGAATCCCAGCCGCTGGATATTTGGAAGCTCCGGTGGGGCGTCAAACCGACGTTTAACACATTTTTTCCAGTCACTGTGTACAAGTTTTGGACCTGTTGGGCTTAACTTTAGAAAGGAAAGAAGAAAAAAGATAAGGAAAGAAGGAAGGAAAAAAGAAAAGTGAAAAGAAAAAGGGAAGAAAGAAATTTACAGAAAACCCCCAGTTTCAGGGGGACTTTGCACTCAGAGAGGCTGAAGGCAGAAGCAGGGCTTCCTGACCTTTCTAGTCTTTTCTTTCCCCAACCACTCCTAGAATTGGAGAATCCCTCTCCTGGCTGAGGGCTTGGAATTTTGCTGGTTTGGCGAGTCTGAGTCTACTTTTATCCCTTAGGGAAAGTTTGGTGGCCCAGGGTCACAACTGGGTGTGCAGCAGGAAAGATGCACTCAGAACCCAGTCGCCTCCTCTGTGCTTAATTTTTTTTTTTAACACTAAGCTTTTGGTAGCGCAAACTGAGAACTGAGCAGTTTCTTTCAGTGACTGCCCAGCAGGAGAAACAATGGCTTTCTCTGTCGGCAGCTCTTAGCTCTCTGGACACTGACCTTGAAGCTGAGGCCGGGCCAGGCGCTCCCTCCCCTGGGAATCATGCCGGCCCCCAAACATCGGCCTCTCCCTCCCACCTGCTCCTGTAGTCCCAGGGCACAGTCTGGTGGGGGCAAAAGGCAAGTCCCTTCGTGGCAATGGTTCGTCCGTGCAAATACAACACTGAATAAATTAACCTCAAACCAGCTAGTTGGGGTGTAGTAGTTTAGCAGGACTAATTGCAGACAATGGAGATGAAATGCCTTTTCCAATTAGCTGCTGGTTGGAGTTTAGTTGGAGGAACTGTCAGCTCCAACGATGGGTAATTGCTTTATTGCTCACAAAACTATCATCTATTTAGAACATATGTGCTAATTACTCTGGATGGGCGTCGAAAAAAGAGACCGTAAATCTAATAGCACTTTAAAAAGTCTGTGGTGCTTGTAAGCAACCCCAGTCCCTTGCACTTACTTCTCCTGCCCAGGTTGGCATGATGGATGGCTGTCTTTCAGAAAGGCTAAGGTTTGGACTGGAGGCACCTACGGGATGTTCTGGTCAAATCGCGTGCAAGAGAGCGAGCGGCAGCGCATGCTGGGCAGAGGCGATAAATCACTGTCATCAAAACCAGTCCCCTCTTTAGCTGCACACTTTTTTTTTTCATTTTCGCAAAAGATTACTTTAGAAATCTTTTAATTGGATTATGCTGGGAAATTAATCTCCTTTAGCCTTGGCTAAATATATTGTGGCCACTATCGGGAGGAAAGTCCTGAAACTGTGGCGAGGGCCACGTCCCCTTGCTCTCTCCTTCCCTCAGCACTCCAGGATCTCCCAGCCGCGTGCGACAGCCGTGCTACAAGTCCTCAGGAGTGATTGCGGGTGAGAAAGAGTGGAAAGACACATCTGGGCGGAAGGCCACGTCGGTCCCTAGTGAATTTCCTTTGTCCTAAAGGCCACGTTTCAGTCCAGGATTCCCTAGCTCCATATCTAGCATCTCCATAGCACCGCGCTTTCCTCCACAAGGTGTCCTGGGGGCCTGCTACCAGGGAGGAGGGAGGCTGGAGTGGCGGGAAGAGGAAGTGGGGTGTGTCGGCGGAGGGCTGCCAGCCAAAGTCACTACTTTGCCCTTTTCCCACACCTCCGCCGCCCCCCTTCTGGGTCTCCGGCGTGGAGCTGGGTCTTTGCTAACACTCTCCACTCTACTTTTTTGCGTAAAGACGCACGGCTTGCTCTTGGCGTTTTCCCTGGTATAACTCTGGAGACACTTCCCCTTGACGTGCACAGTGTTGAGGTCCGAGAACTAGGGCTCTCCCCATTCCCCCGGCTCCTAGAGCGCCAGCGCAGTGTTGGGCGGGGACCTCCCTTCCAGCCCCGCGGCCCAGAGTCCTTAGCCTGGTCCAGCGCGGCTCGGGCGGCTGCGGAAGCTGCGGGTCGGACCCTGCCGGCCGCTTATCTCAGCGGGAGATGACAACATCTGTCCGAAACGGGATACCTACTTTTGCAGCTCAATTTAGCTCTTAATAGCAGCCCTCTGAGGTGTGGTTAATTGATAGGGATAAAGGCGTAATGACTGGACGAGGAGACGCCAATGATCCTTTAATATACTTTTAAAAGAAACAACCACCACCCCAAACACCGGCGAGTCATTGCTCGGTGGGAGGATAAGACCGGGATCTGGCGGCCGGAAGAGAGACGCCAGTGCTGTTTGTATCTAGAGGCTACAGTGAGGGGTGAGCCCTGGCTCTCAGGGCTGGGGCATCCGGGAACCACCAGGGCGCGCAGCTCAGGTTGGCAGGGGGTTGTCGCGTGGCCGCGGAGAGCCGAGCGGGGCGAGGACCTGGCAAGCCGAGCGGGGCGAGGACAGGTGACCGGACAGAAGGGCGAGGAGGAGGCTTGAGCCACGGAGGACGCCGTCCTCCCCGGGCTCGGCCACTCTATCAGCTCTTACCCTGCGCGGGGCTGGATCCCCACGAGACAGGCACCTTCGTCTGCCCTCCCTCCCCGGCTAAGCTACCCCTCATCCAGCGAGAGCGAAATGGTCAAGTGGCAGTGCCAGGCGGACACTCGCGGGGTTCCAATGTCTGGACAACCTCGGAGGGACCTCAGCTCCGGGAGAGAGAGACACGCGCCGCTGTGTGTGTGTGTGTGTGTGTGTGTGTGTGTGTGTGTGTGTGTGTAGATCGCCCCGAAATGCAGAGTCAGAGCAGCAGCCCAACACGTGGCCGTATTTCTGCGGGGTCTGCGCGGAGCCGTGTGGCCAGGCGTTCTGGGATTTACTCGCGCGCAGCTGGGTCCCGCCGCGGGTCCCGCCGCCTTTGCGCACCACACACCCAGACTTCCGTCCGCCACTCTCTCCTCAGCACCGTCCCTTTCCCTCACCTGATCTCCCTTTGCTCAGTTCTGGTTTAGTCTCCAGAGGGTCACAGGAGTGTGTTCCACTGAGCAAGCCCCCAACTCAGGTTCACACAAACACGAAAGTGAAAAAAATCAGATCGCCTTTTCTGTTTGCAAAGGGGGACCCCCTGCAGGTGCGGTTGGTGGTGTTCCTAGCAGGTTTTGCGAGTATCCTGTTTTACATTTAGGAGAGGGATAACCTTGATGCTTCAGGTTTGAGCTCCCTCTGGAAGCGAAAGGAGAAATGACTCCAATCAGCGTTCATATTTAATTGTATTGAGAGATCGCAGGTGTTTCGGCTGCTGCTATTGTCTGCCTTCCTCCCTGAGCCCACATAACAGGGACGAGAGAGTCCCAAGAAAGTTAATTTCTCCAAACCTCCTTGCGGAGAAGGCGTGCGTTGTCACAGGGCGAAGCTTTGGGGTACAAGATTTGAAAAAGAGCAATTAAGTGTCCCAACTCGGAGAGTGTGCCTGTCTCGGGTGGTTCTGTCCTTCCATCGTCACTGTCTAATCTCATCTACTGTGGTTCTGCCCTCTGTGATGTCTAGAAAGTCGAGACTCACGTTCTCTTAACCGTCGAGCCTCCCGCCCCGTCCGCAGCCCCAGCCGGAGGGGAGGCTCCAAGGCCGTGGTCTGGTCCTCGAGCAACTGAGTCAGGGACAGGGTCCCAGGTCTAGGTCCATGTTCTGGTCGGCTACTCCCGCTCAGTAGCTCCCTGCCCGGGATGAACTGCGTGACCTGGCGGCGGGTATCCGAGGCTTTCCCGAAGGCCTGTGGCCTTCGGGACGCCGGAGTCCTGATGTGACTGTGGCGGCCACTCGTCGTCCGCCGATGCCCTCGGATCAGCGTGGCCCTCGGCGCTGTGGAACCTGAGAGCTGCCCGGAGACACCTGCCCGAAGCCCGCGCCGTCCCCACGGCTGTCAAGGGCCCTTACTCCCCCGTCTCCTCACATTCCTCACCCCACGAGGGCGCTCCCTTGCGAACGAACTCTGCGCTCTGGCCTCCCGTTTTCCCTGTAGGGGCCCCCTGGGGCCCCTCCCACTCCTTCCCTTGAGTCCTGGGAGCTCGGGGCCGAAGCTCAGCCTGGGGCGGGGTGGGGGTGGGGGGAAGCCGCTCCCGGAAGCGAGGCCCACATCCGGGCACGAAGCCTCGCTCGCGGCGTTGGCGGCCAGGCGCTCGAGGCGAGCGGGGAGCCGCGTGCGGCCGAGGGGCCTGGACCGCGGGTGGGCGCGGCTGGCCGTCCTCCAGGGCAGCGCTTGCGCCGGCGCTGAAGGCCCCCACCCCGCGAGCCGGCCGGAGTGACAGAGCCCCGGGCCCGCGCAGAGGAAGAGATTCAAGAAGGAAGCCAGGCCCGACCGGGGGGTGGCGCACGCTCCCTGAACCCCGGGGCCGAGCCCTCGGTCGGCGCTGACTGTGTGTTCCCCCCTCGGGTGGGCGCTGCAGACCTCTTCCGCGTGGACCCGGAGGGAGGGAGCCGGCCTCCGCCCAACTTTGTAAGGTTCGGAGACCCACCGTCGAGCGAGACAGCTTTTGCGAGGCTAACTTAGTACGCTTCTCTCCTTTCTTTGGCCGGAGCTCTCTGAGCCTGGTGTCTCCGGGGCTGCTCGACAGTTCGCCGCGCCTCGGGCCGCTGGTCCTTTTCCGGTGTTGGGTTGAGATGGGTAGGGAGCAAGGCCTGGGGCAAGGCTGGGAAACCTCAAACCCTAACTTCTAGTTCGAGGAGCTTGGTTTTAAAAAGTTGGAAAGTCAGTGGGAGTGAACTTCGTGGCCTTCGGCAGCTTTGAAAACATCCGTACACAAGGCGGGAACAGCACAGTTTAGAAACGGCTGTGTAGTCAATAAGAAAAAAATTTTTTTTGGAAGACTGTATCTAGAGAGTTTTCCCAGAGATTGTTTTATAATCTCTCAATTTACAGAGTTGGTATGTATCTCGCCACTGGTACACTGAATAGTATCTTCCTTCAGACAGGGATTGAGAAACGGAAATACCACCATCCTCTAGCCAAACTTGTGAGGACTGATTGCAGGGGAACGGGTGCTCCAGATGTTGCACTAGAGGCGCTGCAAGTGTGAGCAGGTAACGTGGAGAAGAGTGACATTGTTAACAGAAAGCATCTAATTAACAGTGACTTCATTTGATTGGAAGGATGAAAAAGGCTTTTTAAATCAACCCAGATTCACTGGCCTAAACTCAGCCAATTTATGAATATGTAGCCTGGCTGGGGTCTGCTTTCTTTCAAAGATGTCATCTTAGGGGTAATAGCATAGGTGAAGTCATTTGGTTACACTGGAAACTTTTATAGTGCCTTCCTTGGGAATTTAATTCAGTGCTTCTTCATTTTATTAGGAACAGACTGACTCCATCAACTGTGCTCTCCCTGTTTAGAGGCAGGACTGCTTGAAGCAATTAGGTTCACCAATTAGCATAGTTTTACTGACCCCAGCAGCAGCACTGCTCCTTAGATTATCCATTTCTTCAAAGTCAGGGAAAAGCTGGAGCACAACATGCTTCCCAGGTGTCCAGGTGGGGGAAATAAGCCCACAAGCAGGGTAGCACAGCAGCGCAAAAAGCTTTCTAATATTCCCTAAGTGTTTGCTTCAGCAACTTTGGTGGATTTTTCTCCCCTTCTCTGATTCTGGATCCTGTAACACCTCCATCTTTTGACATACCCTGTAAAGCCTCTCTCCTTTGGTTGTATTTTGGCAGAACTGCTTTTGAGAAAGTGAATTGTCTCCTTTCTTTTCTGTCTGCCTGCATGCTAATTATGCTCTGGACAATGTTAGGGTCCAGAGAGAGGACAATGCTGAAGGGCCACTTTAAACCCTGAGGTGAGAAGGTAAGGGCTCAGCTCTTTGGGGGTGTGTGCATGTGTGTGCATGCATGCACCTCAGGACCTTTGAGGAGAGGCCAGAGGGTGGATATTGGAGATAAGTCATTGCTTTCCCTATTACTGAAGGTTTACCTGCAAGACTTTGTTGCAGTCTCTTCGATTGTGACCTCAGCTAGTTGGTGGCCAACATCTTTAATAAATGTCTGGAGCCCAAAGCAGTCTGAGGGAAAAGGGGCTTTGGTCTTGCCACTGTCGAGGGTATTGAAGGGATTACATTTACCTGGCTGTTGCCTGTCTCTCTCTCTCTCTCCCCCGCCCACCTCTCTCTCTCTCTCTCTCTCTCTCTCTCTCACTCACTCACTCACTCACTTTCTCTCCCCTCCTCTTCCCCCCACCCACCCCCTTCTCTAAAATATATATTCCTCTGTTAGATTTCACTATATTAAATTGCTGACCGTTCATCAGTAGCAGCAACAATGTAATACCCCTAACCTTATTAAATCAATAAATACTAGATCCATGCATTGAATTAAAAATGCATCAGCAGGTCCAGGAATTGCAATCATATGGCCATGGACCTCAGAATCGAAGATGCCACTCAAAAATTGACTAGTTAGCATTTATTTAACCTTTTTTTTTTTCTGTTTTGGATCTGTGATTAAGTATTTTGGGTGTTTAATATTTTAGGGACCATTGTGACAGGTTTGTTTCTGTTTACTTATTTCTTGAAAATTCTTTTCTTTCACTAACTTCTCACATTTAACCATGAAAGAGATGCATGCATTTAACAATAGTAATACACTGTGACTTTATAGTTCTTGTCATTAGTTTTCATCTAGGGAATATACTTTCACTCAGAATACATTACTCGAGGAAGATATACTCAGGTGCATACATTTCTACATAAGAACAAATAAGTTTAGGTGAATATGTTTTTGTATATAAATAAACAAATATAGTCAGTGTAAATGTATTGCTGTACATTGATTATAAGTTTATTTTAAAAAAACCCCACATTTAAATTTATCTTTCATTGTCTGTTATAAGCCAGAGAGCTATTTATCATGATAAAACAAGTTATTTATTTATAATCTGGATGACTTGTTGGAATTTTTACCATGAGAGGTGGAATTAAAGTTTTCATGTCTTTAAACTTAACACAGTACATAGGAAGTTATACATATCTTATACCTCAATGTGGTTTACCAGGAATTGGCAGTTAAGTTGTAGATTAGTAGGTGAATTTACAGTTAGTCCCTAATGAAAACAGAGAATGTGTTTAACACCTAGAAATTTAATGGAAAAAGTAATATTACTCTAGCCAGATATTTGTTCATACTGATTAATGATGCTAATTATTTTAAAACATTCGTCCCCTATTGACGTCAGCCAGCATATATGGTACTGAATTCTGAAGATACAGTCATCAGGCCTTGGGTTCACCACACTGTGAAAGAAAAAAAAAATCTTTATTTGATGAAATAGGCAATCAACTGAAATCTATCCTCTTTAAATAAACTGATTCCTCAGTATTTTCCCAGTGTTGGTGTAAGTTGTTGTCTGTGATGTCCCCCAGGGCTCTTTCCTCTGCTCTCTGATTTGGTATATAAAAGCAGCTCTGAATGATGGATTACTGTGTCATTGCAGCCTGCGAAGGATTAATTTGTTTCATTGATTTCTCTTTAGGCAGATTGCCAGAATTTGCTGCTTCCCACCTTTCCGCAAGACTTCTAGAAGTAATAGACAGTAATAGCCTAAGACAAATCAGCTCCTTCACCTAAAAATAGAATCATGAAACAAGGAATCCTACAAAAGCTATGGCAAACTTTTTATTCACATATTGGGAGAGCAATTAATAGGCTACTTAATATGCTTTAGAAATATTTTTAATTGAAAAATTTCCTGACTTTGTGACTTAAAACACATCATATTAATAGCTCTTAAGTAAGCATTTTTAATGTTTGTCCCATAAAAGTTTTCTCTAATTTGCAAGGAAAAGAATGTTTAACTCGGGAAAAAAATGTGATGTGTGTGTGAGTGACAAATATTTTTCTTTCTGTGCCAGATTTTAGGATCAAATAGCATGTCAACATAACTTTTAAGTCCATTAAACATTTATAAGAGTATTTGACCCAAAGAATTTTTAGAAACTTTGGACAAGGACAGAGATTATTAGAGCATGGAAATTGAATTGTTTAACTGTTTAAAGAAAAAGTATCTTTTTCTGATTAAAAAAGTAGTATCTTCTCATAATAGATAATTTGCAAAGTTAGATATGATATTTTGTGTGTTTTTCTAAGACTGTTTCCTCCAAACATTTAATATGTATGTGTGTGCGTGTGTATACACACACACACACACACACACACACACACCCCATAGATATGAACTGTGTCCTGCTTTTCTTCAGTTGGCATTATACAATGAAAATTTTCCTATATAATTAAAATTATCATTAAAGTGATTTATATCTCTGTATACTGTTTTAAAATATATGATTTAATTAATCTTTGTTCTACTGTGAGAGAGGTTTCTAATTTTCCATCATTATAAATAAAGTTATGGAGAATAGCATTTAAAATAAGTCTTTTATCATCCCTCTGGTTAATTTCCTTAATATTATTAGAAAAGAAATTACTTGGAATGAGGCTATAGACTGTTTTTTAAGAGTCTTGATATGAACTGCCAATTTGTTTTTCAGAAAGGTTCTTCCATCTTATACTGATACTGTTTAAAAACTGTTCTCTGTAGAGGCAGCATTCTAATGCATGATACACGAGGAAAGAAAACAGAACAACACTCTTTTCCTTGTGCTCTGAAAGCAGTGGTAACATTTTGCATATACTTAGTCTTTCAGAAGTATTTTCCCAACCGCAGATATGAAATAGGCTGGCTATATAAATCTATTTGTTTCCCTTCTGTAGTGCTGAAAATTATATTGATTTAATGATCTCAAGTTCTACTTTTTATACAATTAGTTGTGTAGTAAAAACTAATATTGTCATGTGCTAATGTCTTTTTTCCTCTATTGTGCTATGGTAGTAGTCCATGCAATATCAGCAAGTTTATGCTTTTCCTGTGCTTTGCTGAAAGGAAAAAGGAACATCTGTTTCATTATATATCTGCATCATAATGATAACAGTTAAATAGCTATTATGGTAGAATACAGTAAATATATTTCGCTGAATGACCTATACTTTCTTGTTGGAAAATTTCAGAGATTTCAGAGACACTTAGTTTTTACAGGTAGGTTCCATGTAGAGGTTTAGAAAGGCCTTTGCTTACTTTTGGTAAACCACTGCAGTTCCTATTCGTCTCATTAAAAACAAATAAACAAAGAACTGTGATGATTCAACACTTGGCTCTCAGGTGAGACTCAAATATATTTCTCTTAGGCATATGTTTAGAGTACAAATTATTGGGTATTTCTCTCAGTATTCTTAAATGGGTTAATCGTGCTATTAAAAATATAGTTCATTTGTGTTTTGTGCGATTTGTGTATTTTTAATGTTTTACTAAGCTGGAGATTGAAAATAGTTTATATATACTTACAGCCTGTTTTACCCTTTTTTCCTTATATTAGGGGACGTAGTGATATTTACCTCTTAAGCTCAACAGGAGAATGTTTGAAACCACACACTATTTCCATGGACCTTTAAAATTCCAGAGAAATGTTTTCATTTATTTCACTCAGACTTTGGTTAAAGATGTTTTGGTGGTTACTTAAGAAATGATTAGAAAATATTCCAGACACAAAATGGTATATAAAGAGAAACAAACACCCATGTACTCCAAACTCAATCTGAGAAATAAAATGTTACCAGAACAATTGAAGCTCTTCCTGATTATATTCCTTTATGGCTTCTTGAAGAGATAATCATCATCCTAAATTTGATAATTATCAACCCTTTTGCCTTTTACGTACTTTTTTTAATGTGGTTTAACAATTTGACATAAGTGACTTGTCATTTTAAACAAATTTTAAAATGTTGGAGCTGCAACAGCTGTTAGAACCCTTTTAATCTAATCGCCTGTGACTGGGTATACTTCTCTGCTTTACTGTCCTCATCTGTGAAGTTGGAGATAGGTCTGCGTGTTCTCTGATATTTTTCTAGCCATAATTTTAAAAAGTTTTTTGAGTACCTCTTGTTTTCCATATGAAACAATAAAACAAACAAAAGACAGAGGCCCAGAGTGGTTAACTAACTTGCCCAAGACCATGTAGGTAAATCACAGAGCTGGGAATAAAATTCAGTTCTTTCCACTTCCATTCAAACACTCTTTTCTTCAGTCCACATTGTCTGTCATCTTTGGGTACTGGCTGACTGACCGCTGCTCTAGCCTGTGATTAAAGACGATCCACAGGCATGTGTGATTTTGAGATTGTGCATGCAGGAAAGGTATTTTTCTCTTAGAATATCTTTTTTGTGGGGAAGAACATTGAAGTCATATCAGCCTGGAAGCTACTTATAGAATGAGAAGACCGTGTGTCCTGCAGTGCCTGTGATTCCCTTCTATATTTTCCGGACTTGCCTGGAAAGAATGACAGTTTGGATATAATGAGACTTTCGATAGGCTCCTTACCCTACAGTTAATTTTCTGATCTTTTCATGGTTAACTGGACCAGGAAAATAGGGAGGGGCACAAACACAAGTGTCTCTTTACATGTACGTGTATCTAAATTTCAAAATATTTTGGCAGTCAGGTCTTTAACAAATTACTTCTTCCTTTTTTATGTAGCTTATGCTATGGTCAAGTCACAAATGACTTTCTTTTTGAAAATGAGTTTGTTTCTTGTTTCTATTTAGCAGCCAACTTACCAGAGCACTAAAGTGAAAGTAGCGCAAATAGAATAATATGGAAACATGTTTTAAAAATCCCTTTGGAGCAAGCCCCCATTCTAAAAATGGCAACTTAGAATTACATGCATGTTCGTTCTCTTTCAGGTTTTTACTCTAACTAATTTAATTCATGCTTAGTTAAGATGAGTAAGCTTGAGTCATAATATTCACACAGACAGTGCCATGCCTCTCGTATGAAAAAATAGCAGTATCACTAGAAGTGGAGTTATGTGTCCTATTGTAAAACCATTTTTCCCCAAATCTGTTGCTTCTAGACCAAAAAAGTTGATTTAATAAATTGTTTGCTTCCTTCTGTAAATACATACTTGGAAACTTGTAATAGTAGTTACTCTTTTTAGGGCCTGTGAAGCTACTAATAGTAGCTTTGTCAATGCTATAAATATTCTCAAGGTAGTTGTGTTTTAACAATAAACCAGATAACACATTTTTTTCCTCTGAGGATTTTAGATCAATTAGCTTATGTGTTCAGCAGCTTCTAGTAGGAAATTTCCCCTAGCATATTAGATTGGGGAGGAGAGACCCGATGTAATCAGACACCAGTACCCCTTTTATTTAGCCATTGCTTACACTCAATATGATTTCTTTCATTTCTGTAGCATTTCTGTCTGGAGAGAAAGCTGTGGTATATATGTATATGTGTGTGTAAATATTTCAAAAGGCAATTCTTGTCTAGTTGAAAGTTCTGGTGAACATCTGTAGTGTGTAATATAAGGAATTTTCTACACTGGTTAAATTTCCCCATATTGCTCTAGCAGGTAGGTGAAACTCAAGAGAAAAGGTGTAGGTAAAGGAAACTAGCCCCTGACTAACCTGTTTTCTTCCTGACCACAATATGAATCTTGATGATGGTGGTGAGTATACAGAATTTTAACCACCAAATCAACAATGGTTAAATCAGAGAGATCCCAGTGAGACACAAGAATGTATAGTCTATACATAGACCACATATGTTACCTCACTTAGTTATAATAGCACTTGTAGAAAGGTAGTGTGCTGTTTGCAGAAACAACAACCAGATATGGTAAAAAGATAATTTTCTTTTGGCCATGTATACTACCAGGATTATAGATCCTTTGATGTCTGCACTGTTTCTACTCAGTTCTTAATGACTTCACTTTACTTATTTATTAAAACAATTTTTTATTGAAGTATAGTTGATTTACAATGTTGTGTTAGTTTCTGGTGTACAGCAAAGTAATTCAGTTATACATGTATATATTCTTTTTCATATTTTTTTCCATTATGGATTATTACAAGATATTGAATATAATTCCCTGTGCGTTGCAGTAGTACCTTGTTGTTTATTTTATATATAGTAATTTGTATCTGCTAATCCCAAACTCCTAGTTTATCCCTCCCCCACCCCATTTCCCATTTGGTAACCATAAATTTGTTTTCTTTGTCTGTGACTCTGTTTCTATTTTGTAAATAAGTTCGTTTGTATCATATTTTAGTTTCCACGTGTAAGTGATATCATATGGTATTAGCCATAAAAAAGAATGATGACATTTGCAGCAACATGATTGGACGTAGAGATTATCATACTAAGTGAAGTAAGTCAGAAAGAGAAAGACTTCACTTTAGGCCAAGTTGAGATTATTTTAAAACCAGCGTCGGCTGTATATTTTCTACTGACACAGCCAATATACACTTTCAGGCTGTGACCTTGAAATTTGTCTGTGGCTTACAAGGGATAGAATTTTCTACTAATGTTAGATTTTGCACGTTGTAAAATTTTGTCCATGTCCTGTTTTGAATTCCCAGCTCTTTAGGATTTTCCTATTATTTGATTCTTAGGAGAATTATGTTACAGTTGTGTTTATTGTTCTTGAGGTATAGTTAACACTTAAAGTTCTTGTCATGCTTAAGGCATGTGAAGTAGATAAAGTCAGAGCCCCTGCCCTCGGGGATATAATTGTCTTTTGCCAATAATTTAACAGATTGTATTTTCTTAATATAATGAATTTGTGTGATTTTATTAGTATTACTATATTTGGACTTTAAAAGGAAAAAAGAAAATATACTTAGTTTTGTGTTGCTGTTCTTTACCTTTTGAAAAAATTCTTAGAGTTATCATTTGAGCTCAGCCAAAGTGTTATTATATTATTCTTTTTTATTATATAAGTTTCAAGTGTATGGCATTGTAATTTGACGTTTGTGTATACTACGAAGTGATCACCACCACAAGTCTAGTTGACCCCTTCATCCATTTTACCCACCTCTCCCCACTCATTTCCCCTCTGTTAACCACTAATCTGATCTCTGTATTTATTAGCTTGTTTTTGTTTTATTTTGTTTGTTTGTTTTTTTTTAGATTCTACACATGAGTGAAGTAGTATGATATATGTCTTTCTCCATCTGGCTTATTTCACTTAGCATAATACCATCAAGGACCACCCATGTTGTTGCAAATGGCAGGATTTCACTCTTTTTTGTGGCTGAGTAAATTTTCATTATACACACACACATACACATCCCACATCTTTTTTATCCATTCATATACCATTGGGCACTTAGGTTACTCCCATATCTTGGCTATTGTAAATAATGCTGTAATGAGCATAGGAGTGCATATATATTTTAGAAATAGTGTTTTCATGTTCTTCAGATAAATACCCAGAAGAGGAACAGCTGGGTCATATGGTAGTTCTTAATTTTTTGAGGGATCTCCACATTGTTTTAGTACCATGTTATTCTTTTTTTAATTTATTTTTTATTGAAGTATAGATGAATTACAGTGTTGTATTACTGCTGTACAGCAAAGTGACTCAGTTATACATGTATACACATTCTTTTTCATATTCTTTTCAATTATGGTTTTTCATGGGATATTGAATATATTTCCCTGAGCTATACAGTAGGATGTTGTTGTTTATCCATTCTATATATACCAGTTTGCATCTGCTAATCCCTAACTCCCAATCCAACCTGCTACCACTCCCCTCCCCCTTGGCAACCAGCAGTCTGTTCCCTATATCCCTGATTCACTGTTGTGGCCTCTCCCATTGCAGAGCACAGGCTCCGGATGTGCAGGCTCAGCGGCCATGGCTCACGGGCCTAGCCTCTCTGCGGCATGTGGGATCTTCCCGGACCGGGGCACGAACCCGTGTCCCCTGCATCGGCAGGCAGACCCTCAACCACTGCACCACCAGGGAAGCCCTGTACCACATATTATTTATGCGTACATCTGTCGAAGGACATTTAGGTTGTTTCCATGTCTTGGGTATTGTGAATAGTGCTCCTATGAACATAGGGGTGCATGTGTCTTTTTGAATTATAGTTTTGTCTGGGTATATGGCCAGTAGTGGGACTGCTGAGTCATATGGTAATTCTATTTTTAGTTTTCTGAGAAACCGCCATACTGTTTTCCACAGTGGATGCACCATCTTGCATTCTCACCAGCAGTGTGGGAGGGTTCCCTTTTCTCCACACCCTCTCCAGCATTTGTTATTTGTAGACTTTTTTTTTTTTTTTGGAATATCTCTCTATTTATTTAAGTCATCTTTATTTTTTTTAAATGAGTTATCTATTTTATACATATTAGTGTATATATGTCAATCCCAGTCTCCCAATTCATCGCCCCCATCCCCTGCTCTCCCCCACTTGGTGTCCATACATTTGTTCTCTACATTTGGGTCTCTATTTCTGCCTTGCACACTGGTCCATCTGTACCATTTTTCTAGATTCCACATATATGCATTAATATATGATATTTGTTTTTCTCTTTCTGACTTGCTTCACTCTGTATGACAGTCTCTAGGTCCATCCACATCTCTACAAATGACCCAATTTCATTCCTTTTTATGGCCGAGTAGTATTCTATTGTATATATGTACCACATCTTCTTTATCCATTCGTCTGTAGATGGGCATTTAGGTTGCTTCCATGACCTGGCTATTGTAAATAGTGCTGCAATGAACATTGGGGTGCATGTGTCTTTTTGAATTATGGTTTTCTCTGGGTATATGCCATGTAGTGGGATTGCTGGGTCATATGGTAGTTCTGTATTATTAAGGACCCTCCATACTGTTCTCCATAGTGGCTGTATCAATTTACATTCCTACCAGCAGTGCAAGAGGGTTCCCTTTTCTCCACACCCTCTCCAGCATTTGTTGTTTGTAGATTTTCTGATGATGCCCATTCTAACTCTTGTGAAGTGATACCTCATTGCAGTTTTGATTTGCATTTCTCTAATAATTAGCAATGTTGAGCATCTTTTCATGTG
>NC_041221.1:92870257-92903431 GCF_002837175.3 Physeter macrocephalus | reverse complement strand
GTGGGATCTTCCTGGACCGGGGCACGAACCCGTGTCCCCTGCATTGGCAGGTGGACTCTCAACCGCTGCGCCACCAGGGAAGCCCTTCTGCCTATTTTTTGATTGGGTTGTTTGTTTTTTTGTTGTCAAGTTGTATGAACTGTTTGTATATTTTGGAAATTAAGCCGTTGTTGGTCACATCATTTGAAAATATTTCCTCCCATTTTGTAGGTTGTCTTTTCATTTTGTTTATGGTTTCCTTTACTGTGCAAAAGCTTGTAAGTTTGATTAGGTTCCATTTGTTTATTTTTGTTTTTATTTCTGTTTCCTTGGGAGACTGACTTAGAAAACATTTGTACGATTTATGTCAGAGAATGTTTTGCCTGTGTTCTCTTCTAGGAGTTTTATGGTGTCATGTCTTATGTTTAATTCTTTAAGCCATTTTGCAAAAGCAACCCTGAAGAAAAAGAACAAAGCAGAAGGCATAACCATCTCAGACTTCAGACAACACAGTACAACAAGGCTACAGTAATCAAAACAGCATGGTATTGTCACAAAATCGGACATATGGATTAATGGAACAGAATAGAGAGACCAGAAATAAACCCACACACCTATGGTCAATTAATTTTTTTTTTTTTTTTTTTCCCAGTACGCGGGCCTCTCACTGTTGTGGCCTCTCCCATTGCGGAGCACAGGCTCCGGACGTGCAGGCTCAGCGGCCATGGCTCACCGGCCCAGCCGCTCCGCGGCATGTGGGATCCTCCTGGATTGGGTCACGAACCCTTGTCCCCTGCATCGGCAGGCGGACTCTCAACCACTGCGCTACCAGGGAAGCCCTGGTCAATTAATTTTTGACAAAGGAGGCAAGAATATACAATGGGAAAAAGTCTCTTCAGCAAGTGGTGTTGGGAAAGTTGGACAGCCGCATGTAAATCAGTGAAGTTAGAACACACCCTCTCACCATACACAAAAATAAACTCAAAAAATGCTGTTATTCTTAATATAGTATCTTGAATAAATAGAAAATGGCATTTGCTAATTTTAAATAAGTTTAAAAAAAAATAAGAGCCAAGAATTTTTTTTTATACTTGGTTTAAATTAAGTATGCCAATTATCTCTCTGTAAATAAAAAAATAATTACTTAATAATGTTTTCTGAAAAGTGCACTTTATGTTCCTTATTTAGCAAGAAGCAGATTCATTTTTTAAAGAAACTCAATTACAAAGCCTATTTGAGTTACAGTTAGGACATATACTAAATATGAAGGCAAAACATGTTTTCATAAATATTTACAAAAATACCTGTGTTTGGTCTTGACCCCATGTTAGCTTTGCTGCTAATATTATTGAATTCATTACAGCATTGAACATGTTTTTACAGTTCACCAAAGTTTATTAAGAGTACTAAGAGTGGGACTTCCCTGGTGGCGCAGTGGTTAAGAATCCGCCTTCCAATGCAGGGGACAGGGGTTCGAGCCCTGGTCCAGGAAGATCCCATGTGCCACGGAGCAGCTAAGCCTGTGCGCCACAACTACTGAGCCTGCGTGCCTAGAGCCCGTGCTCCACAACAAGAGAAGCCACCACAACGAGAAGCCTGTGCACTGCAACGAAGAGTAGCTCCAGCTCGCCGCAACTAGAGAAAGCCCTTGCACAGCAACGAAGACCCAATGCAGCCAAAAATAAATAAATAAATTTATGGAAAAAAAAAAAAGAGTACTAAGTAATTTACTATTTGGCTTTCTTACACGGAGAAGTGAGTTGTTGATACATTTTCTAACAAATTTGACCAATGTAGATAGCTGTTTTAGATGGAAAGGTTAACAAAAATACCACCATTCTCTCCATAGTAATTGCAGTCTTTTGGGGCTTAATTATATAGCTTCTTTCTTTCTTTTTTTTTTTTTTTTTTGCCACACTGTGTGGCCTATGGGATCTTAGTTCCCTGACCAGAGATTGAACCTGGGCCACAGCAGTGAAAGTGCCGAGTCCTAACCATTGGACCACCAGGGAATTCTGTCTTTTCTTTATAAGTAGATGTGTAAGTGTCAGTTTATAAGTATTGCAATGAGCAGTGGAGGTATAATTTGTATCTTATGAAGAGTGTTTGCATGATATAACAAGGTTCTTTTGAATTTTGGTGATCAGTTGGGTTTTGCATTATTTAAATATTTCTCAAAAGGAGTATACAAATTCCAAAATGAGTTCCTTTTCAATTGGTTACAGTTTTGGGATGTATATTTTACATTTGTAAGATATTTAAAAAGAGGCAGAAAGCACATCAGTAATACCTGGTAGAAGGTTATAATGGATTATGCCATACTATTAGATTTAACCTGATGTCAGTCTGAGTTGTAAAGGTAGTTTTTCTGGACTGGCTAGAACTTAGTGATCTGAGGGAATTAGGGATTGGTACTGTACAGCTTTGAAAGCCACACACCAAAGATGTCTGTGACAGCCCAAAGTCACCAAGATCCTATTTGTATCATTCCAATATTAATGAGTTTAAATGTGTTTTGAGTTTTGACAAATAGTTTTAAAATTCTGAAAGTCCTACATTTTTTAGTAAGAAACTAGTCAAAGGCAATATTTTTAAATACAGTACATATGATCAAGACATTTGTTCTTACATAAACTTGCCTAATTGTTTTACCCAAGAGAAGTATAAAATAACCTTAATTTATGAATTTTACTTTTTATATAAGTAGTAAAACCCTATTATCATCAACCCTATTTAGCATTATAAACACATTTCATATATTATTCCCATTTTACTGATGAAGAATTTGAGGCTCAAACATAGTTAAGTATTTGCTCAAGTCACATAGATGATAAGCAATAGAACAAGAATTTGAATTGAAGTATTTGTCACTCCAGAACCCATTTCTGACCTGTGCTGACTTCATTGCTCCTTATTAAGTAACTCATTATACTACTTTTTGATTTTATGATGGGTCAAGTCGTATTCTTACAGGTACATAAAAATGCACAGAGCAACTCTCTTAAAAACATAGGAAAATCTATATAATTTCATGTTATGCTCATGTCCTAGTATCTGTAGGATGCTATCATTCTCCAATGTTTGATTATGTGATGATGTATGTATAAATGGTACTACATAGGATGAAGGTTGACTCATACCCCCTTAGAGTTTTTGGGCACTCAGTTGGTTTAGCTGTTAAATAGCACTTTTGCTACAAAATTTAAAAATGAATAGCAAGAAATTTTATTTCTGATTGGCAATCTTTCTTCAGAATGTTTTCATCTTTAGTGACTTTCAGGAGAAAAAAAATCGTTTCCCTTTGTGGATGTATATTTTGCTAGGGCTGCTGTAACAAAGTACCACAAATGGGGGTAGCTTAAGCAACAGTAACTTATTGTCTCTCAGTTCTTAGAAGTCCAAGATTAAGATGTTGGCACGGTTGGTTCTTCTGAGGGCTGTGAGGGAGAGAATCTATTCCATGCCTCTTTCCATAGCTTGTGCTGGTGTGCTCGCAGTCTTTGGTGTTCTTTGACTTGTAGATGCATAACCCTGACCCTTGCCTTCATCTTCACGTAGTGTCCTCCCTGTGTGTATTATTGTCTCTGTGTCCAAATTTCCTCTGTTTATTAGGACATCAGTCATATTGGATTAGAACTCACCCTAATGACCTCATTTTAACTTCATTATCTGCAAAGACCCTATTTCCAAATAAGGTCACATTCATAGGTACTGAGGGTTAGGACTTCAACATCTTTTAGGGGGACACAATGTAACTCATAATAGTAGGCAGTTTCTTCTGAGATAATAGATTTGAAAACTCTTTTGTAGTGGTTATATGCATAAATTTGCAGTTTATCAAATCATTGGTGTAATTACAAGCACATGTATCCATAAATGAGTCATGTCTGAATATTTGTTTTAGAATAGGACTGATTTTGCACTAGCATTCTGTTTTTATTTTGCGGTATGCGGGCCTCTCACTGTTGTGGCCTCTCCCGTTGCGGAGCACCACAGGCTTCGGATGCGCAGGCTCAGCGGCCATGGCTCACGGGCCTAGCCGCTCCACGGCATGTGGGATCTTCCCGGACTGGGGCACGAGCCCATGTCCCCTGCATCGGCAGGCGGACTCTCAACCACTGTGCCACCAGGGAAGCCCTAGCATTCTCTTTTTATATTCACTAGTATTCTTGTAGAAGATCGTAGGAAGAACAAACAAGAATTATTCAGGAAGGATTTCAATAAATAATATGATTGTATGTCACAATGTGTGGGGCAGATAATGAGCTATTGGTAATGTATGTATAAGATCATTATAGCTGGCGGTATGATGAAGTTGGGATTTAGGTAGGCATTCAGGGTAAGAGGATGTTACAGAAGTAGAAATGACATGGGTTTAGGTTCTGATGTAGGAATGAGTATTTTATGTATAGTGGGCTGTGGTGGTGAAGGGAGCCTTTGGAGCCAATCATGTTGTCAAGGAATCCTGGCTCTGGCCCTTTAAGGTTAATGCCAGTTGTAACTTTTAAGTTTCAAGGAATTGCCCTAAAATTTATTTTTAATTCTAACGTGTGGAAAATTTCAAATAGATTAGGAACAAGAAGAAAAATATAACCTGTAACCCCAATACCCAGAGCTAGTCATTATTAATATTTTGGTATCTTGATACAATTTCTATGAAATTCTTGCTATGCTGTTTCCTTGAGGTTATATCACATAAACAGTTTTATAAAATAAATTAGAGTCTGTAGTATTCTCTAAATCTATATCTGAATTCAAGATCCACTGGGTAACAAACCTAATGGTCATTGCTGAATTGGGTCACCATAGTTCCATAAACCATTAAAGTCAAGTCAGCTTTGTCTCGTGATTTGGTCCCAGGCCTCTAGTCTTGTCTTTCCTCCGATCTTTCACACTGCTGCCAAGATCTTCTTAATGATCATGTCATGCTCTTGGCTTACCTCCTTTGGTCAGGACAGAGGTCCAGCTTTTTAGCATAATAAGACATCTCTGTGATCTTTCTTACGCCTTTTTCCCCCCTCATCTGCTACCTTCCCAAAAGCTTCTTGAAGTTCTCAATATATTGTGTACCCTTTTGCATACCTATAATTTTTCACCTCTTCCTTCTGCTAAGAATGCCCTTTCTCTGTTTGTCCCTCTGTTCAGCAGCTACTCATTCTTAGGTACTCATCTCACATGACATTTCCTCTCTAAAGCTTTTATTCTAAGACAGTTTCCCTCCCTTTTAGTATCTGTAGCACTTTCTATAAAACTTGTTATAAACTGATTTCAGAGTATTATAATGGCTATTTTCCATCTTTATCTTTCTTACTAGACTGAGTTATTTAAGGGCAGGGATCATGTGTTATTTACACTAATATCCATGGAACTTAGTATGGTACCTAGTAGGTGTTTGAGCAAAACATTTTTTGAATTAATAAATAACGTTGGGCTTCCCTGGTGGTGCAGTGGTTAAGAATCCGCCTGCCAATGCAGGGGACACGGGTTCGATCCCTAGTCCAGGAAGATCCCACATGCTGCGGAGCAGCTAAGCCGGTGCGCCACAACTACTGAGCCTGCGCTCTAGAGCCTGCAAGCCACAACTACTGAGCCTGCGTGCCTAGAGCCTGTGCTCTGCGACAAGAGAAGCCACTGCAATGAGAAGCCCGCGCACTGCAATGAAGAGTAGCCCCCGCTAGCTGCAACTAGAGAAAGCCCGCGTGCAGCAATGAATACACGATGCAGCCAAAAAGAAATATAAATAAATAAATAAATAATCGTGTCTTTTCATCTTATACTGTCCTGCCAGGAATGGTAGCTGTAGCTAGAATAATGATTATTTTGGGGGTGACAGGTGAAGGAGTAAGATGACTAGTTCAGTTCAACTTATCAAACATTTACTAAGCATTTAAAAATGGTAAGGTGCTCTGCTAGGCATTGCCGAAATGGGAAACCAATATGAAGAGGAACTTTGGGAGTCTGCAGCCTAATTCCCAATTTTGATGAGTTGGTGAGGGATGATGATAAGGAATGTAATGAAGAGTTGATAAGGAGAATGATCCTTTAAAACAGAATTGTGACTGGAAACATTTGTTATAGTGCCTTAAAATGAACAAAGTTTATTTGTTTACAGGTGGCAGGAGACCTGCATCGCAGGTTGTAGCAGATTTCCTCAACATTTCTCTTGAAATTTCCTTATCTCCGTTTGCAAGAGGAGCCCCAGAGCCTCATCCCTGTGGTAGCTACCATGTTCTGGTATGATGCTGTGCTCTTCCTCTTCATCCTTCCTGTTCTAACAGAGGATCTGGGGTAGAATTTAGCTGTTTGTTATTGTAAGCAACTATGTAGAAATGGAAGTGGAATGTTTTAATAATACTGATATTGTGATTTCTTTGAGATTGTGTACTATGCCTTGTTATTTTTATACCTGTCATAGAATCCCCAGGTATAAAAATTTAAAAAATAGTGATTGCCTTGCTCATCATAGGTACTTAGCATTGTGATTTTGTTTGAATTGTATCCAGTTGTTAGCTGCTTCTTAGTGAATTTTTTTTCTTTTTTTTTTTTAATTAAAAAAATTAAAAAAAATTTTTTTTTGGCCACACCACCTGGCTTGTGGGATCTTAGTTCCCTGACCAGGGATCAAACCTGCACCCCCTGCATTGGAAGCGTGGAGTCTTAACCACTGGATCGCCAGGGAAGTCCTGCTTTTTAATGATTTTTAACAAATATTAATCTCTTACTCCCTTAAATAATAAAGAAGCACATAACATTAATTTTACTTATACTAAAAACTATGTCTTCAGCAATGTTTAGCTAGCTCCTCAACTCTTAATGAAGGAGATTCAACTGGCAACTGATAAAATTCCATATCAGGAGTATTTATTTACAAAACCTCTGTTCTGCATTAACATGAATGAACACTGAAGCTAGTAACACAATTATTTTTTCTTCATAAAAAGTAGAAGTATTTTTCAGAATTCTGGGAAATGTCAAAGTAATTTTGGCTGTAGTCATACTGCATTTAATGCTATTGAGAATATTGCTAACATTAACAAAAATATTTTGTAATTTCCTCAGTTATTGCTACTGGTGATGAGGGATGAAAAGTTGGCATGCATTCATGTTTTGAGCATTTTCATTATACACTTCGGATTTTACATGTCAGAAGCAATTTTTGTTTTAGTTAAGACAGCTGAGAACATTTTTACTTGGGGATAGAGGTCAGGCTGTGATTATTTGTATTTTTAGGTCAATGATATATGGAATACAATTAATATGTCAGAGTAAATACATGTACATTTTTTGTATGTAAGTATTATACAGTATTTATATATTTTTGTGACTTTATTTTTAGTTCATCAGGACACAGTGGTTGGGACCAAGGCATAGGTTTCATTGCCATGTTGACAATTTTATTTTGTTATTTTCTGTGACCACTGGTAACACTTATCTTTCAGGTATAAGCTGTTATTCACCAGGGAGCTTTGGCAAGAGAATGGCTGTATCAGGAAGTCCATCTCCACCGTGGAAAAACAACTTGAAGCTCGTCTTTATTGACTGTGAGTCAGTGTCATCGTCATACAGGAAAGATCATGCTAGTATTATTTCATGTTTTCAGTGTTATCAAACAACAGTTTGGTTTAAATTTTGTTTTGTGAGACATCATTAGGATGTTGAACCATAATGCTTCATTACTTATGTCTAAAGGATTGCATAAAAGTCAACCTAATAGGGCTTCCCTGGTGGTGCAGTGGTTGAGAGTCCGCCTGCCAATGCAGGGGACGCGGGTTCGTGCCCCGGTCCAGGAAGATCCCACATGCTGCGGAGTGGCTAGGTCCGTGAGCCATGGCCGCTGAGCCTGTGCGTCCGGAGCCTGTGCTCCGCAGCGGGAGAGGTCACAACAGTGAGAGGCCCGCGTACCGCAAAAAAAAAAAAAAAAAGTCAACCTAATAGTAAAAAAGAATGTAAGTAATAATATGGTGTTTATGAATATACCTAAAAGTAGTTTGATTAGTTTCTCTCTCTCACCTCTATTCTTTTTTTTTTTTTTTTGTGGTACGCGGGCCTCTCACTGTTGTGGCCTCTCCCGTTGCGGAGCACAGGCTCCGGACGCTCAGGCTCAGCGGCCATGGCTCTCTCACCTCTATTCTTATTTCTATATAACACATGCTAGTTAACTTACAATTCATGACTTTTATTTGAATAAATATTGGCTAGAACAGAATCACATGTATTACATGCTTATTTAAAATATATTACTGATTTCAGGAAATTTCAGAATAACTGCAGTGTAATTGTATAGATTCTCTTCCATTTTCAAATACATAGATTATTTGGTCTTTCATCTGGTAGCCATTGTTAATGCTTGCCGCAGGTTTGCTATCCCAGAGATACAGTGGATGACTACATATATACGTTTAATATTATCACAAGAGTTAGTGTATCTATGTAGCAATCTTTAGTTCAGGTTAATATCATTTAATGCATATTTAATAATCATAACTTCATTTTACTATATTAATTACATTTGTGACTTGACCCAACCTTACCTAACCATGAGTATGTGTATATATGTATATATGTATACATACATATGTATGTATGTATATATGTATGTATAAATAACTTGATACAGTTACTGATGTTGCTTTGGCCCTCTTTATTCTAGTTGTTTTCACTTGAATCATCTTCATTGTCAGGTCGTCAAAGTAAATTTTCTTTTACGGTCTTGCTTTACTAGTATTCTACCTTATTTATAGTTTTATTGTTATTATCTTTTTATTTTTTTCTTACAGAGTATAAACAAATCCCAAGGTCAGAGACTGGTAGGGCTGATGCTCACTGAAGTCAAAGAAAGGCCTCACTCTAGGGAGAGGATCCTTATACGACAGGTACATGTTGTTACATGATTATAACCAGCCTTACCATCTGTACTAAATCTTTTTGTAAGAGGCAATGAAATAAAAAAAGGAATGACATGGCACTGTATTTGAAGAAAAGGTTTGGTTGTACCATTTTCCTTTTCCTTTAAAAAGGCTCGCAGTATTCCTGTAGTAAGATTGGACTCTTCTTCCCATGCTCTGTAAGTAATTAAGTGTAATGATGCATTTTTCAAAATCTCTTTCCTTGAAAACATTATTTTTAGATGATTTGTCTCATATTAATATTATTGTTTTCACATTAAGCCTACATCAAACATTTGCAGTTGGACTAGACTTTGGAAATTTCTTTAATATAATGCTAGTCAGACAAAATTATTTAGTATATAAATATGAGATTATCGTAACTAGAATCATTTCTGTTGTACCTATAATAATAAGATACTATTTATTGAATAATTACTATTTGCTCAGCCCTGTGCTGAGGGCTTTCTGGGCCTCATTGTATCTCCACAACAGTGTTGTGGGGCAGGAATAATTATCCCAGGTTTGCAGATAAGGAAACTAAGACTTAGAGAGTTTCATAATTTGTATAACGTCAGTGGCTGACCCAGGATTCCAACCCTGGACTCTCTGACAGAGCTTCTGCTCAAAGCTCCTGTTTATAAACAGGAGCTTTATGTATGCAGTTCAAGACTAGGCTACTTTATTTTTGAAGCATAGTCTGGCTAGTTCACAGTGTTTTTGTACTAGTGATTGAGGTATGCCAAAATGTGTCTGTGGAAAACATTTGCTTTTGTGACTTTACATGGACATAACTTTTGACAGTCTGTCAGTATATTATCCATGCTTAATATTGTGTATGTAGGCATGTGCATATATCACATGTATGAATTCTTTAAGTAGAATCTTGATGATGCCTCCTTGGTAAGCTTGGTGTATCTTTAGTGTCTGCCCCACTCTTCAGGTAGTAGAATTGCTGTTCTGTTCACAAGTTTGCTAGAGGCTGAGACCCTTGTTTTGGGAGGTTATTTACATATGAATATAAGACAGGTAGGCTAAAATGGTGATATTAATTCTCTATCAGATACACAATGAAATGTGAAATGTTAGTTTGACCATTGTTGAAGAAAGCCAGATGCATAAATTGTTTAGACATTATGGAAACCTATGGTCCTGTGATTTTTATGCTTAAAATTCTTCAAAGGTTTCTATTGTTTATAAGATATATATTGTGTTAATGTACATATAGGACTTTTGTTATTGGGCCATTGCATACTGTTTCAGGCTTACCTCTGGCAGCCTTCTCCCTTACTACCCAACATCATATATATTCCTTACATGTCGACTTCAGTTAAACTGAATAGCTTGTAGTAACCCTACTGTAATTAGCTATTTGGCACTTCTTTATTAATATTCTTCTTCTTATCATTATGATCTTTCCTCCTTGCTCCCTGGTGAGTACAAACTTTTCATTCAAGATTCAGCTTTGGTACTTCCCTGAAGACTTCCGTGACTACTGACCTCTGTCATTGTAGCTTACATTCTTTGAGCCTTTCCACTACATAGATCTGTTCTAGAACCTATATTTTATTGTACTTATTTACCTATAGACTATAGATTTCTTAAGGGCAAGTAAAAAGGTTGTCATTCATTTTTCTCATTCCCAGTTTTTAGCACAATATCTGACACATAATAGATGCTTAATAAGCATTTGTTGAATGAATGGTTAATCTCTGTTGGAAAGAAAAGATGATCCTCACAGTTGGTGTGATAATGGTGATAAAGTGAATTCCAAGGTGGAGTGCTGCTACGCTTTTCACACATGCAGTGTGAAAAACAGTATCTTTCCTGAGGTCTCACCATAATCGTACTTGCTTCTTGGAGTCAATATAGTATATGTCTGGAATTTGTTATCTTGAACACCATTTATTGTTGGAAATTAACTCACAAAATTTAGATAGTTAAATTTTTCATAAATATTAGATTTCAATAATGAGTAGAATAGGTCTTGACTTAAGGACTTATTACTTTCCTTAAGGAAGGCCACATGTGGTCTGGTGTTATAATCAGTCTAAAGTTGTATAAAGACTATTTTGCTTGAAAATTATGAAAAGTAAGTCAAAGAATGAGCCTATTTGTTATCACATTTAAAGTTCTATTTGCTTTAAAATTGTGTAATTCTTATGTCATGCCATCTTGATTAAAATGCTAATAATGGCCAGTATTATCAGAGTGACAAATTCTTACATAGTTTAGTAGTTTTACATTTTGAAAAACACTAACTTATCATATTACCCCTTTAGTAATATGCCAAGCTTTAAGTTGGTTTATATTTTTAATATTTAGTAAGATCATACTAATAACTGTAGTATATAGTATATATCTATTATATAATTCAATGGTTATATATTATAATAACTTAATATTTATATATATTTAATAAGAAATATATATTATTTAATAACATATATTAGAGGTCAAGTGTTCTTTGGCCATCAGCTTATGTTATAGTTTTGACTGAGGAAATAGTATACAATGAAGATATTAATAGGAAGTTTAATGCTTCTGATAGTAACAAAATTCTGTTAAATGATTTTAATTGTTTTAGACTATATAGAAACAACTTAAGAAAATACACTGAATCAGAATAAGCTATCCTAAAATAGCATATTCACTAAATAATTTAAGTAAAATAAGGCGAGTGTTGAGGGGGTTGGAAGGAATGAAATTTTCTTTGCTAAAGCTATAAACACTAAGACTTTTAATTTCGTAGGAAGACATTAAATACTCTGGTCATCAACTTGTATATCCTTTAGCCTATTTAATAGTCAAAAACTTCTAAGTAAATATGTGTGATTTAATTTGTGCTGCTGAGAAACAGTGATCAAAGTGGCAATAAAAGTCACATAATGAAATAAGAATACTAAAAAAAAATCCAGGGATTTTACTGTGGCTCATTATTCATTCCATTTCTGGCAGCTTTCATGATTACAAATCACTTGATTGACTAACTAGACATTCTCAAAGTGAATTATGAATCAGGTTCATTTTTCCTGGTTGATAGTTGGCACATGCTGTAACTCATACTTTGTGATATATCAAATTCTTGTAACAGAAATAAGAGATATAATCAACTATTTATTTCAGGAAAACTAAATTGCCTTTTCAAAAAATGAAATGTTGCTAACATTTTAACAACACAATGTAATTCCTGCTTTAGTTTCCCAGGGTGGAAATCATAGTGGTGACGTTATTTTTCAGTTAAAAAAAATCTTTAGAATGATTTTCTATCAGGCGTAAAACTCCTATTGATATCAGTGCTATAGGCTGCTTGGGCAGTTGCCTGAGCCTAGGTTGCAAAAACAGTTACATTTCTTTCTTAGTATTTGAAAAATGCATGTTGGAGGAATGGTACATTTTTAACATTTTCCTTTGTAGGAAATGCATTTTCCCCTAAATATCTAATTCATAATGAAGCCATGATGTTGTAAACTTTAAAACGTGAAGCATTTTAATGCTTATTAATAAAGAGGGTCTCTTTTTGAGTAGAGAAAAGGATCCGTAGTGACCTGAACCTTGAATCTTTCCATTCGTAAAACCAAATCAAGGGGGTCAGTTCTGCTTTCAAATGAATTTTGTTCTCTTTTGACTTATTAAGAGTTCTTTATGCATAACTACACTGGCAATTGAATGGCAGAAAATTCCTGTAGTATAACTGCATTTTCTTTGATCCCATCCACCCAAGCAATTGAAAATAAATGGGTGCTCCATAATGTGATATATTCAAAATTTGAGAATTTTGCACAAAATTCAGTGATTGCCGTAGTAAAAGTGAGGTCCCTTCATTGAAAATTCTGAGGCTTGAGAATGTAGAGCCCAATTGTTTAACAGTATTATTATGAGATCCTCTTACTAATAAAAATATTGTGTATGATAAAGTCATTCTGTGTTACTTATAAACGCAAAATCATCAAAGTTAATGGAAACTTTGCATGTATAAGGATCATAGAATTGTACTGCCATAATTTCCCTCTATGTAAAAGCACAGTAATTAATATCTCAGAGTTCCAATGCCTTTTAACTTGCTTTCTTTTATGAATAAGATTTATTTATATTAGAACCAAAAATTGTTTTATTGCTGTATCATTGTCCTTAAAAATGTTTTACAAAACTTTTCTTCTGAATAAAATTCTTCTATCATATTATTTTATATGAAAAGGTGGAATAGTAACTTATAAATACACATCATTTTATAAACACAGCTATAAGCTTTTAATTTTAATGTTGTGTTATCTCTAGAATTGTCTAAAGTTCTTGAATTTATGCTCTAGTCACCTTGAAATTTCATTTTTATCCCCTAACACCATTAATTATGTGCCTAGTAGTTAAAATTGCTATTAAAATCTTTTATGGGATTAAAATTTTATTCCTGATTAGGCAATGAATTATATATTTAATCAGTTATTATATTCATTTAAAAATTATGATCAAAAGATTAATTCTCCAAAGATGTTTTTAACAATATAAACCATTCTAGTAGAATTGGAATTAAGGAATTAGAATTGGAGAGACAAAGGATCAATTTACTAATTATAGAAAAAAACACATAAAATATTTTATGCCTTTGGTAGATTTTGTGAAATGACCATAAACTAAAGTGGGGCTGTAAAATACTGTCGATTTTCCAGCCTGGCTCAGTGCTTTTTACCTCTGTGACATAGCTGTACATTTGGAATCTAGAAACATTTATTGTACTTCTTTAGGTATATTGAGGTAAGCAATATATAGTAAAATGGGCTTTTGTTGCTGTGACCTGTCCGTAAGACTTGGGAATAGAAGAAGACTGGGATGGAAAGGAGGAGACAAAAATATTTTTTTAAGCCACAGAAATAGACTGAATTATTTTGATCATTTGTTTATGTTGACTTAAAATAGATTTCTAGATTGTCTCCATTTTGTGATGTACAACCTGATTGCTTCCATTAATTGATTGCCTTGAACAATTTAGCATTAGTATAGTCATTGTGAGAGGGGATGGAAGTATCTGGAGATTATGGGAAAACTGAAGTAAAATATTCAAGAATAAATTTCTGGTATTTGCATTTCCAGGTAAATGTTTAAAGGGTTCAGGATGTCCGATATAAATAAAATCTGCCAAAGGCTTGTGTTCCAGAGTTTACACTTTAACCCTTGACATTTTTTCTCCCTCCCTTTTCTCACTAAATGTACAAGAAAATAAAATTTGCATTTTTGTAACATGGTCCAGGCATCTCATATTACATAAATATATATTGCATTTCTCAATATCAGCATTACATTGGTGTCCCTATTCTAGTTTTGTACAATGAAAGTGGCAGTTTCTATCCTGGTAATATAAAGTGAATTTTTAAGTAGCATCCGATATATTAAAATTTATGGCCCTTTTGAGTATTTTTGGTTAAATCCTTCCTTGGCATAGATTTGATAAGATCTTTATTTCTCTTGTTTAGGTATATGCTAAAGGGTGGAACTACAGAATAATAGGTGTGGAGTACACAATTATGATATCTTACTTTTTATTACATGAACACTAATATGGTATAAGTGCACGCTGTATGATTTTAGGCCTGTATGCTATTGATGTTATGGATAATCTTTAAAAGAATTCTTTAAGAACCTTCTTTTGGACTTCCCTGATTAAGCCTTTGCCTTCCAATGCAGGGAGTGCGGGTTCAATCCCTGGCTGGGGAGCTAAGATCCCGTATGCCTCGTGGCCAAAAAACCAAAACTTAAAAAACAGAAGCAATATTGTAACAAATTCAATAAAGACTTAAAAAAGAATCTCTTTTTAACTGGATTTAATGATATATGGTTAAAAAATGATATATGGTTTTGATCCTGAGAAGTCTGTATGTTATTATGCAAAAAAATTCAAGGGACTTGAATTTTGAAGGTGATAGATGCTGGTTGGAATCAGTAATTGAGGATTGATATCAAAGAAGAACAGAAAAAAGTCATTTTGTTTTAGTTAAAACTAAAGGTTGAAAGCAACATATAATAATATTTTTGGTGTATTCTACTTTTGATGTCAACTTTGTACTTTAAAGCAGTGGTCCCCAACCTTTTTGGCACCAGGGACCGGTTTCGTGGAGGACAATTTTTCCATGGACCCGGGGGTGGGGAGAGGGGATGGTTCGGGCGGTAATGCGAGCGATGGGGGCCTCAGATGAAGCTTTGCTCACTCACTGGCTGCTCACCTCCTGCTGTGTGGCCCGGTTCCTAACAGGCCGTGGACTGGTAGCGGTCCGTGGCCTGGAGGTTGGGGACCTCTGTTTTAAAGCCTCAAAACAAATCGTTCACTTTAGTTGGTGTATTAGTTAGGATTCTCCAGAGAAACAGAACCAATAAGATAATATATAACGTATACATATACACACATGCATTTATGATTTATTTTAAGAGAGTGGCTCGCGTGGTTGTGGGGACTTGGCGCGTCTAAATCAGGTAGGGCAGGCTGGTGGGCTGTAAACTTAGGCAGAAGATAACGCTGCAGTCTGGAGGCAGAATTTCTTGTCTGGGACTTTGCTCTTAAGGCCTTCAGCTCATGGGATGAGGCCCACCCACGTTATTGAGGGTAATTCTGTTACCTAAAGTCAGCTGACTGTAGATGGTAACTATATCTACAGGTAACGCCTAACACAGTAATGCTAACAAGTGTTTGATTAAATAACTGGGTACGATAGCATAGCCAAGTTGACACATAAAATTAATCATTAGAGTTGGTCATTAAAAAAATTGTTTATGTCACAAGTCACAGAAATGCCTAGGGTCAAACTATCACCACAGAACATGTTAGGCAACTTTCTTGAAATGAAAACTGTCAGTTCCAGAGATAATAGCTGATATCCATTTGTTCATTAACAAATATTAATTTACTGCTCTGTATGTGCCTATACTGGGAAAGAATGGCATGCAAGACCATGAATGGACTCTACTTTCACGTAGTTTACTGATAAATGTTGATGCTTAGGAAAAAGGCAAAAAGTGGTTGTTAACACAAAAACGAATCCACTTGACAGAAGCCCAGTTTTCCTCTGACTTGCCTTATGTTAATTTACATACACAAACCTTATGATATCTCAAAGTGTAAAATAGTCAGCTTTCCCTTTGATTATTTGTATTACTTCCATATTGTTCTTTTGAGATTTCTAAGAACAGTTTTGGAAAATTTTCATATTTTAGTTCATTGGTACTGTGGAACTGACTGTTTTTAAAGCACCATGCCCTTTAATCTGTAAGTAGAAACTCTTCTCTGTATCAGTTTACATTGCCCTTATGTTTATTTATTATGTGCTGTAAAAATCATAATAAAAACTCTTTTAAAACTGAGAACTATTATATGCTAGATACTTTATAAAATGTCTCTCTAATTCCTTCATTCATAGCTCTGTTTTAGAGATGAGGAAATCGATGTTCAGAGAGGTTAAATAACTTGCCCATGGTTATACAACCTGTAGGTGATGGAACATGACTGAAACTCAATTCTGTCTGGATCTGAAGCCCATGTTTTTTTCCCTATCCTACCCAACTTGTCTTTGTATGAAACTTCTTAGGTTGGCTACTGGATCTCTTGGAACAGCCTATATAATTATATATTTCTCAGACTGTAAGGATCCCTGTTAGTTTTCATTATAATTTAGGGCTAAATAAAAGTTTCTGTTTTATACTGAATATACAACTTTTGGCAAATGACTAAAATGTGCTATTTCCCTTTTTGCCTTGGCTGCCTATAAGCTGAAGTTTAATATTTTTAACATAAATTTATTTATTCATTTATTTAGTTTTGGCTGTGTTGGGTCTTCGTTGCTTCACACGGGCTTTCTCTAGTTGTGGTGAGCGGGGGCTACTCTTCGTTGCAGTGCAAGGGCTTCTCGTTCCGGTGGCTTCTCTTGTTGCAGAGCATGGGCTGTAGGCATGTGGGCTTCAGTAATTGTGGCATGCAGGCTCAGTAGTTATAGCTCATGGGCTCTAGAGCGCAGGCTCAGTAGTTGTGACACACGGGCTTAATTGCTCTGTGGCATGTGTTGCGGTGGCTTCTCTTGTTGCAGAGCATGGGCTGTAGGCATGTGGGCTTCAGTAATTGTGGCATGCAGGCTCAGTAGTTATAGCTCATGGGCTCTAGAGCGCAGGCTCAGTAGTTGTGACACACGGGCTTAATTGCTCTGTGGCATGTGGGATCTTCCCGGACCAGGGCTCGAACCCATGTCCCCTGCATTGGCAGGCAGGTTCTTAACCACTGCACCACCAGGGAAGTCCCAAATTTAATATTAATACTACTCGCATTTAGTAATTTACTCATCTGTGGTTCCTTGTGTAACCATGTTCTACATTTGTTCATTTAATTACTGAGCTCTCCTTTATCTTTAGTTTTAAATTAACCTGTTGTATAAGCTGTTTTAAATTATAAATCAACACAGTTTTTCAAAGAAGGGAGGTATGGATTATAGATAGATGAAAATGAATACAGAATATTTATTTATTATTTTGTAATCTGATTGCTTTGTTTTTTTCACTGATGTGTCCATGTACTTAAAACAATATATAACACACAGTAGATGTTAGTGAATGTGTAGATTGAATTCATATAACCTTCTCTCAGACATCTAGTTGATTCTAAGCAGAGTTTAAATTTGGTTACATTTAATGCATTTACTGATGTGGTAGACTTCGCTGTCCTATTTTTCACTTTCCATTTGACATGCCTTTTCTCTCCCTTTTTACTTTCTTTTGGATTGATATGATGATTAATTTTATGTGTCAACTTGACTAGGCCACAGGGTGCCCAGATAGTTCATCAAACATTGTGGTGTGTCCATGAGTGTATTTCTGAATGAGATTAACATTTGAATTGGTAGATTGAGTAAAGCAGATTGCCCTTCCCAATATGGGTGAGCCTCATCCAATCTCTTGAAGTTCTGAATAGAACAAAAAGATGAGTAAGAAGGAGTTCCTTTTACCTTATTGCCTTTGAGCTGGGACATCAGTTTTTTTTTTCCCCACCCTCAGACTCAACCTGAAACATCTTCCTGGGCCCCAAGCCTACTGGCTTTCAGACTAGGACCATACTATTGGCTCTCCTGGTTCTTAGGCCTTTGGACTTGGACTGGAACTATACCATCAGCTCTCCTGAGTCTGCTGATTGCTGACTGCAGATCTTGGGACTTGTCAGCCTCCAAAATTGCATTGGCCAATTTCTCATAATAAATATTTCTCTCTCTCTCTAGATACACACACACCCCACCCTATTGGTTTTGGTTCTGTTTCTCTGGGTAACGCTGACTAATACAATTGATAATTTTTTTATTATTCCATTTTCCCTCTAATAATATAGAAGTTATACATTCTGTTTCTATTCATTTATTGGTTACTCTAGAAATTATAATAAACATAATTATCAGTCTCAAGTCAGTCATTACCTTTAACTTCCTTCTGGATAATATAAACACTTTAGAATACTTTAACCCCAATCCCCCTCTCCTGAACATTGTTGTGTTATGTTTATCTTTAACCCCACGAGACTTTATTACTATGAATTTTTATACTTGATATTTATGTATATATACTCACGTATTTGTCACTTTATTTGCTCTTGGTTCTTTCTTGCTGGTTAGGTCTTTTATCTGGGAGCTCATTGCTGCTAGCTGTAGTTTATCTTTAGCATTTCTTCTAGAGAATATCTGCTGATGACACACTGCATTTTCATTGTTCTGAAGAAGTTTCTATTTTCTGTTCATTCTATAAACATATTTCGCTGGGTATAAAATTCAGGGATGGCAATTTTGTTTGTCCTTGTGTTTAAGATCTCATTCCATTGTTTTCTGATTTTCACTGTTGTTTTTGTGATGCCAGTTACTAGTCTGACTTTCATGTATGTATATATGTATGTGTATTCATATATGTGTGTGTATATATAGCTTTGGGGTATATCATAATTTTGCATATTAATTTAATTCACCCATTTCAAGTATATATTCAATGAATTTTTTAGTAAATTTAGTAAGTTGTGCAGCCATCACCATTGATCAGTTTTGGGGCATTCCTGTCACCCAAATAAGATTCCTTATGTTCCTTAACTGTTAATCTCTATCCCCTCTCCTTTTTTCTGAATTGAAGTATAGTTGCTTTACAATGTTGTGTTAGTTTCGGGTGTACAGCAAAGTGATTCAGTTGTATATGTATATATATATTCTTTTTCAGATTCTTTTCTATTGTAGGTTATTACAAGATATTGAATATATTTCCCTGTGCTATGTAGTAGGTCCTTGTTGTTTATTTATTTTATATATAGTAGTGGGTATCTGTTAATCCCAAACTCCTAATTTATCTCCCCCAGTTTTCCCCTTTGGTAACTTCTATCCCTTCTCCTTTACTCCAGACAATACTAATCTATTTTTTTTCTCTGTAGATTTTCCTTTCTTGGAAATTTCATATAAGTCAAATCATACAATATGGGTCTTTTGTGCTAGTATTCTTTGACTTAGGATAACGTATATATATATATGTAGCTTAACCTTCCCCTCCCCATATCCAAAAGTCCATACACATATATATATATATTTTTTTTTTTTGTGGTATGTGAGCCTCTCACTGTTGTGGCCTCTCCCATTGCAGAGCACAGGCTCCGGACGCGCAGGCTCAGCGGCCATGGCTCACGGGCCTAGCCGCTCTGTGGCATGTGGGATCCTCCCGGACCGGGGCACGAACCCGCGTCCCCTGCTTCGGCAGGTGGACTTTCAACCACTGTGCCACCAGGGAAGCCCTAACATATATATTTTTTTACACTGAAAGTATTTGATGTCTAACCTCTTTGGTGTACTCAGTAAACATCTACTATGTTCAATCATTTATGAAAATTATGGAGGCTTCTGAAATACTAAGATATGTATAAGCATGAGAATACTACTAAATATGATAATAATTTCATTAGGATGCTTTATTGTGTTTCACTTGTGTAATGTTACTGTTTAATATTAACATTTTAATTTATTATTTATTTTATTATTTTTTATTTTTATTTCTATTTTTATTTTATTTTATTATTATTTTTTGTTTTTTTGTTTTTCTCAGATGTGGGCCTCTCACTGTTGTGGCCTCTCCCATTGCGGAGCACAGGCTCCAGACGCACAGGCTCAGCGGCCATGGCTCACGGGCCCAGCCGCTCCGTGGCATGTGGGATCTTCCCGGACCGGGGCATGAACCCGTGTCCCCTTCATTGGCAGGCGGACTCTCAACCACTGCGCCACCAGGGAAGCCCTCTATTTTTATTTTTATTTTTAAAATTTTCATTTAATATTCGAGTATAGTTGATTAACAGTGTTGTGTTAGTTTCAGGTGTACAGCAAAGTAATTCAGTTATACATATACATGTATGTATTCTTTTTTCAAATTCTTTTCCCATTTAGCTTATTACAGAATACTGAGCAGAGTTCCTTATGCTATACAGTAGGTCATTGTTGGTTATGTATTTTTTTTTTTTTTTGCGGTACGCGGGCCTCTCACTGTTGTGGCCTTTCCCGTTGCGGAGCACAGGCTCTGGACGCGCAGGCTCAGCAGACATGGCCCACGGTCCCAGCCGCTCCGCGGCATGTGGGATCCTCCCGGACCGGGGCACGAACCTGTGTCCCCTGCATCAACAGGCGGATTCTCAACCACTGCGCCACCAGGGAAGCCCTGGTTATGTATTTTAAATATAGCAGTGTGTACGTGTCAATCCCAAACTCCCAATCTATCCCTCCCCCCCAACCCTTCCCCTCTAGAATAATATTTTTGAGGTTCATATATGTCAAAGCATGTGTTAGTAATTTGTTCGTTTTATTGATGAGTAGTATTCCACTGTATGCATATACTACATCATGTCTGTCCATTCATCAGTTGATGGATATTTAGGTTTATATGGTTTTCAACTATGAATATGAGTAATGCTGCTAAGAGAATCCATGTGTAAGTCTTTGTGTAAATACATGTTTTAATTGCTCTTGGGTAGATACCTAAAATTGTTCAGTCATTTGGAACATTTATTTTTAGCTTTTTATGAGACTGCCAAACTGTCCAAAGTGGTTGCATCATTTTATATTCCCACCAGCAAAGTATGAGGAGTCTTGTTTCTCTACATCCTTGCTAACATTTGCTATTATCTGTTTTTTTTAAAAAAATTATTATAGCCCTTCTAGTGGGTGTGAAATTGCTTCTCATTGTGGTTTTAATTTGCATTTTACTAAACTAATGATACTGAATACCTTTTTGTGTGCTTATTATCCACTCATATATCTTCTTCGGTGAAATGCTTTGTGAAAAATTTTACCCAATTTTTTATTGTGTTGTTTGTCTTCTTGTATACAAAGAGTTCTTTGAATATTTTGTACACAAATCCTTTGTAAGATGTATGTTTCCCAAATATTTTCTCCCAATCTGTTGCTTGTCTTTTAATTTTCATAATAATATCTTTAGAAGTATAAAAGATTTGAATTTTGATGAGGTCTAATTTAACAGATTTTAAAAAATGAACCATGTTTTTGGTGTCATATCTAAGAAAGTTTTGCCTAACCTAAGGTCTTGAAGATAATCACCTATGTTTTCTTTTGAAAGTTTGATTTGGCTCTAACATTTAAATGTGTGATCTGTTTTGTGTTATTTTTTATTTTTATTTTTTGCCGTACGCGGGCCTCTCACTGTTGTGGCCTCTCCCGTTGCGGAGCACAGGCTCTGGATGCGCAGGCTCAGCGGCCATGGCTCACGGGCCCAGCCGCTCCACGGCATGTGGGATCTTCCCGGACTGGGGCATGAACCTGTGTCCCCTGCATCGGCATGCGGACTCTCCACCACTGCGCCACCAGGGAAGCCCTGTGTTATTTTTAATGTATAGTGTGAAATAAAGGTATAACTTTATCTTTTGGCATATGGATATCCAGTTTTCCTAGTACCATTAATTGAAAAGGCTGTCTTTTCCCTCAGTGAATTTCCTTTGCACCTTTGCTGAAAATTAGTTTCTTTTCTAGTGATCTACATGTCTGTCCTTGTGCCAGTATACTACATTGTGTTGATAACTACTGAAGTAGCTTTATATTAAGTTTTGAAATTGGGAAGTATATGTTACCCAGCTTTGTTTGTCTTTTTCAAAATTGTTTTGGCATTCTATATAAATTCTCTATAAATTTTGCCATTCTATATAATTTGCAATTCTAAATACATTTTAGGATCATCTTGCCAATATCTGCCAAAAGGCTGCTGAAATTCTGGTAGCAATTGATGTATGAATCAATCTGGGGAAAATTGCCATCTTAACAGTTTTGAACTTTCCACTCTACAACCGTGGTATCTTGACCTTCTTTTGAAGGTAATCTTTCTCTGTCCCTCCCTCTGCTGCACCTGATTTCTTTTAAAGTCTTTCTCTTTACTTTTGGTTTTAAATGGTTTCATGATGATGTGTTTAAGTGTGGATTTCCTTTTATTTATACTGCTTGGGAAATTTTGGCTTCTTGTATATGTGAATTGGTGTCTTTCATTAGTTCTGGAAAATTTTGTTGATCTATTCAAATATCTTTTTTATTGAATCTAAAGTACCATCAATTTTAAGATGTACCATTCAGGTACCACTAAAAGAGAAAAAATTACTACTAATGCCTTAATAATAGTATTATTTAATGAATGAATTGGTCATATTGACCCTGGTTGCTTAGAAATTTATCGTTTTCTCAAAACGATTTGGCACACATCTCCACAATTGCGTTGCTTGATGTATAGTCTTTTACATTTATCTCTGTAAGAAAGCGTATCACAATTTCATATACTTTCTTAGGTTCTGTAAGTAATTAGTTGTTGCTTTGCAAGGTGTCCAAATCAATTCAGACTGCTATAACAAAATACCGTAAACTGGGTGGCTTAAACAACAAACACTTATCTCTCACAGTTCTGAAGGTTGGGAAGTCCAAGATCAAGGTGCTGGCATATTCTGTGTCTGGTGAGGACCCTCTTCCTGGTTTGTAGATGGCTGACTTCTTGCTGTATTTTTACATGGTGGGGAAGAGAGATCATCTCTCTCATGTTTCTTCTTATAAGGGCACTAATTCCATTCATGAAAGTTCCACCCTCAAGACCTAATTACCTCCCAAAGGTCCTACCTCTAAATACCATCAAATTGGGATTAGGACTTTAACATATGAACTTTGTGGGGAACACAAATATTTAGTCCATAGTATAAGAATATAATCACCACTCATTTGTGGTCATTATTTTAATTATGAATATTTGCTTCACTAATGTCTGATTGTGTGCCTTTCTGTAATGCAATAGCTTTTAAAAGCTTTTCTGAAGTATAATTTACATTGCAGTAACTTCTCAATGGCAAATCATCATTTTTAAAAATTTACTTTTTCAAGGTGTATGTGATGATTTAATATACATATACATCGTGAAATGATTACTACAATCAACTTAATGCATCCATTACCTCACATAGTCAGTTTTTTTTGGTAGTGTGAACACTTAAGATCTACTTTCTTAGCAAATTTCAAGTATGTAATACAGTATTTTTAACTATAATGTTGTACTTTAGATCCTCATTATTCATATTTTAACTGAAAGTTTGTACACTGTGGACATCACATCCCCATTTCCCTCACCCCCACTCCTGTCAACCACTGTTCTACTCTCTGGTTCTATGTGTTTGACTTTTTTAGATTCTAAATGTAATAAGTGAGATCTACAGTGTTTGTCTGTCTCTGTCTGATTTATTTCACTTAGCATAATGTCCTCCAGATTCATCCATATTGTTGAAAATGACAGAATTTCCTTCCTTTTGGAAGGAAATTGGCTGAATAATATTCCACTGTGTGTGTGTGTGTGTGTGTGTGTGTGTGTGTGTGTATACACCACATTTTCCTTATCTGTTCATCCATTGATGGACACTTAGGTTATTTCCATATCTTGGCTGTTGTGAATAATGCTGCAGTGAACACAGGAGTGCAGATATCTCTTTGAGATAGCAATTTTATTTCTTTTGGTTATGCACCCAGAAGTAGGATTGCTGGATCATATGGTAGTTATATTTTTTAATTTCTTGAGGAACCTCCATGCTTTTTCCTATAATAGCTGTATCATTTATATTCCAACCAACATTGTACAAGTGTTCTCCTCCAAACCCTTTCCAACACTTGTTATTTCTTGTCTTTTTGATAATAGCCACCCTAATAGGTGTGAGATGATAGCTCATTTTAGTTTTGATTTGCATTTCCCTGATGGTTAGTGGTGTTGAACACCTTTTCATACACCTGTTGGCAATTTGTATGTCTTCTTTGGAAAAATGTCTATTCAGATCTTTTGCCTATTTTTTTTTTTTTTTTTTTTTTGTGGTATGGGGGCCTCTCACTGTTGTGGCCTCTCCTGTTGCAGAGCACAGGCTCTAGACACGCAGGCTCAGTGGCCATGGCTCACGGGCCTAGCTGCTCCGCGGCGTGTGGGGTCTTCCCGGACTGGGGCACGAACCCATGTCCCCTGCGTCGGCAGGCGGACTCTCAACCACTGCGCCACCAGGGAAGCCCTCTTTTGCCTATTTTAAAATCAGGTTATTATTATTATTTTTGCTATTGGTTTGTATTAGTTATTTATATATTTTGGGTATTAACCTCTTATCCGATATATGTGATTTGCAAATATTGGATTTTAAATTTTAGTCATTGTATTTTTAATTTCTAGAAATTTTATTTGATTTTTTTTCAAATCTGCTCTTTTACTTTTTATAATTTCCTGTACCTACGTATATTTTCAAGCATGCTATTAATTAATTAATTTTTAATGTAGTAAGCATAGTTTTGTAATTTGTTTCTGATAATTCTAATATTTGGAGTCTTAAGGGATCTCTTTCAGTCGTCTTTCATTTATGCAGACTTTTGACCATGGTGCTTTGTTTCCTTGTATGCTTGGTTATTTTTCTTATTGCCCTCATAAAATTATTTGGAGAGTTCTGGAGGCTTAGACTATACTTACCTTTCTATAGGGAAGATTTGCATTTGCTTTTGCTAAAGAACCTGTGCCATTTCACCAACAGTTTGAGGTTCCCTACTCAGTCAAGGTAATGAGAACCTGGTCAGCTAATCCCCACAAGGGCCAGCCTATGGCCAAAGATTTTCAGTAATGGAAGGCTGAGAGTTTATGGTTTCAGGTCTTATTTTAAGTTTTAACCCATTTCAAGTTAATTTTTGTGAGTGGTATGAGATAGATGTTCTTTTGTATCTGAGAACAGAGGTTCCACCCTCTTTTCCTTCTCTTTTTTCTCCTGCTTCTCTTAGTGCCAAAGCAACCTTCACCCCACTGTCCTAGGGGTGTGGTTGAGAATGGGGAAGACAGGTTTCATTCTAGGTATTACCTTTGAGGTCCAACTTAATAAGGCGAGGGTTTTCTGTTAGCCACCCCAGTTTAGGTGGGGCTCTTTGCCTTTGATGTTCCAGAATTGAAGCTTAAATTTGCCAATTGGCAGTTGTCTTCATAGGTTTTTGATGTTCTACTTACTAGAGAGATAGCATTGGGTTTTATATTTCACTAAGCATTCAGTGTGACAGTTCCCCATTATCATGTCAGCTCAGTGCTTTAAAGTGATGGCATTTAAAAAAAATTCTTCATTTTTCATTTTCAGCAGGAGGGATGGTCTTAACTAGTAGTTCTCAGCTGGGGATGATTTCATCCCCTTGAGGGACATTTGGCAACGTCTGAAGATATTTTTGGCTCTTATAATTGGGGTTGGGGGAGCTACTGACATCTAGTCAGTAGAGACCAGTGATGCTTCTAAACATTCTACAATACATAGGATACCCTCCTGCAAGAAAGAATTATCCAGCCCCAAATGCCAATAATACCAAGGTCTAAAAAATTTAGACTTCCATTACTGAAAATAAACATTCAAGAAGATAGTTTATAATTTTAAAATTTGGAGTTTGAATAAATTGTCATACTTCCACAAATTTTATTTCATACTAATGTATATCAAGTTTTATACTCCAGCTACAGAAGATTTCCTAAACCAATTTTTTTCATGAGTATTACCATTAAGATCACATTAAGAAATATAATATGTTTTATCCTGGTACTTGTTGGCAGGGTTGAAACTAGGGTGAGGTGAGCAATGCACTTGCTTCAGGCACAAAATTCACAGTGGACAAAATATCAAAATTTTAAATAGAGACAGGTAACTAACTACGTTGTGCTGTATTGGAACCTGAGGCAAAAAGAAAAATAAGTAATACTCTGTATTAATTTAATATTTTGATAGATATTTTGTTCACCATCAGTTACATAGCAATGCACTTGCTTCAGGCACAAAATTCACAGTGGACAAAATATCAAAATTTTAAATAGAGACAGTTAACTAACTACGTTGTGCTGTATTGGAACCTGAGGCAAAAAGAAAAATAAGTAATACCGACTCTGTATTAATTTAAAATTTTGATATTTTGTTCATCATCAGTTTTTTACATAAATTCTGATTATTTAAAATAAGGCATTAAAATATTATTTATCTTGATTGCTGAGTTTTTTTGCACCTTCTTAAATTTGCACCCAAGGTACCTTACTCCTCTCATCTTAGTCCTGACCCTGCTTGTTGGTGAGACATTCTGGCTAGGTAGCTAACATAGGATGGAGGGACCAGGGCTGACAATAGACTTTATTTCTAGGGCAGGACAGGTGCTAGAATGACTGTCCTAATATAAGGTTGGGGACAGTTTGAGGAACAGTGGCATAATGTTCAAATATTCAGTTATCTCTAGTAATCTCAAATATTCACTATACTTTGAATAAAAAGATTCTTGTTTAGGGGATTCAAGGTAAAGTTGCAAGGGCCTCATAGTCATACCAAGCATATCAGTAAGAAACTGAGTTGGTAATTCCTTATAAGAGAGCAGACATATAGGAAGCAGTTGATTGGTGTCCTTAAGAGAGGAGGCATAGCCACCAGACTTAAGACCATAGCTGTAACGATTAGGTTGTGATTTCTGCTGAGGGAGATTGAAAGTTCATGGCTTACTATGCTAGTCATAGAAAAAGGGTAATGAGAAGTCATTCTTTCTGACTGCGGTACATTAGAGGCAAGGGAAGCCTCAAAAACTTGGGTTTGGTAGCCCTGTTTATCACATGGGAGGAGTGAAGCTTATGGAAACCAGTTGGTCAGCCTTTACCTTCCTCACTTCCTGTGCTCCCCCTACTTAATGTGGTGAATGACGAAATGATAAGAGGTACTAAGTTTTCACTGAAGCAGTTTAGGATTTTATTTTATTTTTATTTAAAAATTTTTATTGGAATATAGTTGATTTACAATGTTGTATTAGTTTCTGCTGTAGAGCAAAGTGAATCAGCTATAAATATACATATATCCACTCGTTTTTAGATTCTTTTCCATATAGGTCATATTGAGTAGAGTTCCCTGTGCTATACAGTAGGTCCTTATTAGTTATCTGTTTTATATATAGTAGTGTATATGTATCAATCCCAATCTCCCATTTTATCCCTCCCTCCCTTTCCCCCTGGTAACCATAAGTTTGTTTTCTACATCTGTGACTCTATTTCTCTTTTGTAAATAAGTTCATTTGTACCATTTTTTTTTTTAGATTCTCCACATATAAGCAGTATCATATAATATTTGTCTTTCTCTTACTTCACTCAGTATAACAATCTCTAGGACCATCCATATTACTGCAAATGGCATTATTTTGTTTTTTTTATGGCTGAGTAATATTCTATTGTATATATGTACCACATCTTCTTTATACATTCCTCTGTTGATGGACATTTAGGTTGGTTCCATGTCCTGGCTATTGTAAATAGCGCTGCAGTGAACATTTGGGTGCATGTATCTTTACAAATAATGGTTTTCTCTGGATATATATATGCCCAGGAGTGGGATTGCTGGATCATGTGATAGCTCTATTTTTAGTTTTTTAAGGACCCTCCATACTGTTCTCCATAGTGGCTGTACCAATTTACACTCCCAACAACAATGTAGGAGGGTTCCCTTTTTTCCAAACCCTCTCCAGAATCTATTGTTTCTAGATTTTTGGATGATGGCCATTCTGACCAGTGTGAGATGATACCTCATTGTAGTTTTGAATTGCATTTCTCTAATAATTAGTGATGTTGAACATCTTTTCATGTGCTTTTTGGCCATCTTTATCTCTTCTTTGGTGAAATGTCTGTCTATATCTTCCACCCATTTTTTGATTGGCTTTTTTTTTTTAAATTGAGCTGCATGAGCTGTTTGTATATTTTGGAGATTAATCCCTTGTCGATCGCTTTGTTTGCGAATATTTTCTCCCATTCTGTGGGTTGTCTTTTCGTTTTGTTTATAGTTTCCTTTGCTGTGCAAAAGCTTTTAAGTTAATTAGGTCCCATTTGCTTATTTTTGTTTTTATTTTCATCACTCTAGGAGGTAGATCAAAAAAGATCTTGCTTCAATTTATGTCAGAGAGTGTTCTGCCTGTTTTCCTCTAAGAGTTTGATAGTATCCGGCCTTATATTTAGGTCTGTAATCCATTTTGAGTTTATTTTTGTGTGTGGTGTTAGGGATTGTTCTACTTTCATTCTTTCACATGTAGCTGTCCAGTTTTGCCAGCACCACTTATTGAAGAGGCTGTCTTTTCCCCATTGTATATTCTTGCCTCCTTTGTAATGGATTAGTTGACCATAGCTGCATGGGTTTATCTCTGGGCTTTCTATCCTGCTCCATTGATCTATATTTCTGTTTTTGTGCCAGTACCATGCTGTTTTGATGACTGTAGCTTTGTAGTATAGTCTGAGGTCAGGGCGCTTGATTCCTCCAGCTCTGTTTTTCTTTCTCAAGATTGCTTTGGCTATTTAGCATCTTTTGTGTCTCCATACAAATTATAAAATTTTTTGTTCTAATTCTGTGAAAATGCCATTGGTAATTTGGTAGGGATTGCATTGAATCTGTAGATTGCTTTGGCTAGTGTAGTAATTTTGACAATATTGATTCTTTTAATCCAAGAATGTGGTATATCTCTCCATCTGTTTGTGTCGTCTTTGATTTCTTTCATTAGTATCTTATAGTTTTCTGAGTACAGGTCTTTTGCCTCCTTAGGTAGATTTATTCCTAGGTATTTTATTCTTTTTGTTGCAATGGTAAATGGGATTGTTTCCTTAATTTTCTGATCTTTCATTGTTAATGTATAGGGGTACAAGAGATTTTTTTCTGTGTATTAATTTTGTATTCTGCAACTTTACCAAATTCATTTCTGGTGGCATCTTTAGGATTCTCTATGTATAGTATCATGTCATCTGCAAACAGTGACAGTTTTACTTCTTCTTTTCCAATATGTATTCCTTTTATTTCTTTTTCTTCTCTGATTGCCATGGTTAGGACTTCCAAAACTATGTTGAATAAAAGTGGTGAGAGTGGACATCCTTGTCTTGTTCCTGATCTTAGAGGAAATGCTTTCAGTTTTTCAGTGTTGAGAATGATATTTGCTGTGGGTTTGTCATACATGTCCTTTATTATGTTGAGGTATGTTTCCTCTATACCCACTTTTTGGAGAGTTTTTATCATAAATGGGTGTTGAATTTTGTCAAAAGCTTTTTCTGCATCTATTGAGATGATCATATGGTTTTTCTTCTTCAATTTGTTAATATGGTGTATCACATTGATTGATTTGCGTATATTGAAGCATCCTTGCATCCCTGGGATAAATCCCACTTGATCATGGTGTATGATCCTTTTAATGTGTTGTTGGCTTTGGTTTGCTAGTATTTTGTTGAGGATTTTTTTATATTTTGTTTTTAAAAAAATTTAATTAATTAATTAATTTATTTTTGGCTGTGTTGGGTTGTCGTTGCTGTGCGTGGGTTTTCTCTGGTTGCGGTGAGCTGGGGCTACTCTTTGTTATGGTGCACAGGCTTCTCATTGTGGTGGCTTCTCTTGTTGCAGAGCATGGGCTGTAGGCACACGGGCTTCAGTAGTTGTGGCACGCTGGCTCAGTAGTTGTGGCTTGTGGGCTCTAGAGCCCAGGCTCAATAGTTGTGGCACGCAGGCTTAGTTGCTCTACAGCATGAGAGATCTTCCTGGACCAGAGCTCGAACCCATGTCCCCTGCATTGGCAGGCAGATTCTCAACCACTGCACCACCAGGGAAGTCCCTGTTGAGGATTTTTGTGTCTTTGTTCATTAGTGATATTGGCCTGTAATTTTCTTTTTTTTGTGATATCTTTGTCTGGTTTTGGTATTAGTGTGATGGTGGCCTTGTAGAATGAGCTTGGGAGTGTTCCTTCCTCTGCAATTTTTTGGAAGATTTTCAGAAGGATTGATGTTAACTCTTCTCTAAATGTTTCATAGAATTTACCTGTGAAGCCGTCTGGTCCTGGACTTTGGTTTGTTGGAACATTTTTAATCATAGTTTCAATTTCAGTACTTGTGATAGGTCTGTTCATATTTTCTATTTCTTCTTGTGTTCAGCCTTGGAAGGTTGTACTTTTTTAAGAATTTGTCCATTTCTTTTAGGTTGTCCATTATTGGTGTATAGTTCCTTGTAGTAGTCTCTTTTGATCCTTTGTATTTCTGTGGTGTCCGTTGTAACTTCTCCTTTCTTATTTCTAATTTTATTGATTTGAGTCCTCTCCCTTTTTTTTCTTGATGAGTTTGGCTAAAGGTTTATCAATTTTGCTTATCTTCTCAAAGAACCAGCTTTTAGTTTCATTGATCTTTGCTATTGTTTCCTTCGTTTCTATTTCATTTATTTCTGCTCTGATCTTTATGATTTATTTCCTTCTACTAACTTTGGGTTTTGTTTGTTCTTCTTTCTTTAGTTGCTTTAGATGTAAGGTTAGGTTGTTTATTGGAGATTTTTCTTGTTTCTTGAGGTAGGATTATATTGCTATAAATTCCCTCTTAGGACTGCTTTTGCTGCATCCCATAGGTTTTGGATCACTGTGTTTTTGTTGTCATTTGTCTTTAGGTATTTTTTGATTTCCTCTTTGATTTCTTCAGTGATCCATTGATTGTTTAGTAACATATTTTTAGTTTAGGAATTTCTTACCTTAGTCAAAATGAACCCAGATACAGGGCAAGACAGAGCCTTCAGGTGGAAGGGGGGCCTTGTTGAACCACTTTTAGGAGTTAGGGAAGCCTGAGGCAAGGGAAATGAAGTGAGAACTAATGTTGGAAAGTGTTTTGAAGCATTTATTTCTAAATTGTTTTATTAAAACAGCCATTTGTGTGTCATCAAATCACTCATGTGTCCAGCAGCAAATCATGTGTACAACAGAGTAGTGACTATCTTCCTTTATTGGTGTTCCCATGCTTTTTCCCCTGGAATCTCTCAATTCCAATTGTATCACAGCAGTTTTATTGTGTTTTTCCAGTGGGCAAAATGTGTCCACTTGTGAGTATGTGTATTTTAAATGTTTTTGAAAGGAAACTTCTTCTTTATGAGTGCTCATTTCTCAGATATGTTCTTGTTTTAGATTTTAGCACAACAGAACTAAAACTGTAAAAGGTCGCTTTGAGTTAAGTGTCATAAATCATGTTAAAACTACTGTCTGTTTGCATTACAGAAGAAACACTGAGGGCTTCAAAGCAATTTTTAGTGCTGGAATGTCAAAGAAGTAAAGGAATGCTAGCAGTCAGGATTCCATAACGACAGCCCCTTGAGCCTGGTAAAGCGTCAGAGCTACAAAGAATGATGGGCTTTGCAAGCAGTATCTGCAGAGTGGGCTACAGCCCTTGAAATAAAAAGAAATGGAATCCAGCAACATCTTGATGCATAATAGGTCTCAGCAGTACTGTGAAAGATCTTACCATTTTTTTTTTTCTTTTTAAATAGATGACACACACTCATCAGGCATATTCTTCCTTGGTGGAAGAGGATATTCAACACTGATGACGTCCCATTTTTTTTTTCTTGGCACATTTACCCCCTAGTTCCCAAAATACCATTCTTGCCTGTATATAAAATCAATGACAACTGTAATATATATTTTTGAAATAATTCCAGTGATGATTTTAAAACATTGAAGATAAACTAATCACATAGCAATTTAGGAAGTTAATTGGCAGCCCAGAGTACATTCATGGTCATGAGGCATATTCTAAAAGCTTTTTTGATTGTACATGATTGCCAAGGGAGCTTATTGTAGACTAATCCATATAGGTCTGAAGATTCTTTGACACTGGCCTGCTTGTAAATAAGTTGCTTTATTTTTTCTCTTTCTTTGTCTCTTTTTTTCTCCTTGATTCTTGCAGATTTATTCTGTTGTCTATATCAGCTTCTTAACAGTGCTTTATAGTTTCAAGTTGTCATGTTGTATACTGATTGTTTAAAATTTTTCCTCTTAATTTATCATAGGAGGAACTCTCTCTAAGGACTTCTATTTTAATTTTTCTTTAAAATTCTTTATTTCTTTTTCATTCTTTTAAAAATTTAAAATTTCCCCAGCATATTTATTTTCACATTATTTTATTTTTTTTCCTTTTCTCCCTACCCTCTTATATTTTCCTTTACTTTTTATTTTTTTGTAATGACTGCAGCTATGCCACAGACATGGCCAAAGAGAGAGTCTCTGTCACAGATGAGCAAAGTTAAGGACTTATTCATTCAATTTCTCTCTAACAGGTCTCTCAGTTAGCCTACGGATGCCCTCATAATACTCCTTACCCTAGTAACATGTGGGCTAACTTTTCTTATTGTACTTCCTGCTCTGTAGATGTCGTATTCAGTCTTTTGGAAAAGATATTACTTTGTAAAATTGCATGCTATCTGACTTTTATAGGTATCTGTTTTAAAACCTATGATTGCTGTTTTAGGCAAATAGAGAACCAAGAGGTAGGAGAGTACCTCTTGGGAAATGATCTTCCATTTAATATGCCTAGCCTAACCTTGCTGATAATCCAGGTGATGGTGAACCCCCTTAAAAATGTTCATGGGTCAAACTCTTGGTATAGCTTTTACACTAGCCTGGCTCTAATTTAGTTATTTCCTGGGTGATCCTCTTTGTTTGGCAGGGTCATGGGAGTATCCTTTGGGTATAAGGCCCTCCTAGCTCTTTTTCCTCATTATTTGGGTTAAGAATGTATCTATGACTACTAAGTAAGGAAAATGAAAATCTTGCTACTAGGAATTACATGATTTTAAAATATGGAAATGGGATTTATTTTCACTAAATGTTTCACTGTAATACTGCTTTCTTTTAATGTTAAATTGAGAAAGCCTTTACTTTCTTTCATTTTTTTTTTTTTTTTTTTTTTTTTTTTTTGTGGTATGCGGGCCTCCCTCCGTTGCGGCCTCTCCCGTTGTGGAGCACAG
>NC_041221.1:92833899-92869734 GCF_002837175.3 Physeter macrocephalus | reverse complement strand
CCCCTGCATCGGCAGGCGGGCGCGCAACCACTGCGCCACCAGGGAAGCCCACTTTCATTTTTAATATCATTCTTACTGGAAATTCTTCATTTTACTTGTCATTGAGTGAATAAGACCTTAGAAAAGATCTTAGTAAAGAAGAGTCATTATAGTTGGAAAAACATAAGGTGTAATATTAAAAGACCTGGATTGTTGTCCTCAGTCTATTATTTATTAGCCAAGTGACTTTGGAAAAATCAGTTTACCTTTCTTACCTTTAGTTTCTTCATTTGCAAAATAGGAATGATATTACCTCACAGGATTATTGTGAGACTCAAATGAAATATTTGTGAAGGTACTTTATAAAGTGATATTTAAGTTTTATATTCTAAGTAATACCATGTTATTTTACTTGTATACTTGGTAAGTTACTTTCTAAAGGCCATGATTTGAGAGGCAGTAAAGTTAAGCCACATTGCTTAAGTTCAAATTCCCAATCTTCCTCTTACTAGATGTGTGGGCTAACCTCTCTTAGTCTCACTTTCCTCTTCTATAAAATGAGAGTGATAATAGTGTCTATCTCATAGGGTTGTTGTGAAGATTAAATTATCTAATCCATGTCAAATACTTCCACCAGTGTTCAGCACATTCAATACATGTTACCTATTGTCATTATCATTCTTAGATTTTATAAAAAGAAGCTCTTTTCCTAAATTAAAGACTATATTACCGTTTATCAAGTGGCCACTCTGTTGTGACGCATCCAAGCAATTAACTCAATTTTTCCTTAGTGGTAAATACATACGTAAATACAGTTTTCTTCAGTTAAGAAAACTCATTAACATTATTTTAAATGGTAGTATCCCTGATAAGTTGTGTGCATATAGTATTTTGGCAAATTTAGTTATATTTTGGGTATGGTAAGGAAATTCAGAAAATAACTCCTGAAAATAAATCCAGTGAATAATAAAGGACCCTTTGAAATGTGATTATTCACTAGTTTATTCATTCTTGAAACCAGTTTTCACTTAGAAAAGGAAATCTGGCTACATTTATATGCACTAATAATTTGTGAGAATTAATTAATTAATTATGTAATCTGTTTAAAAGTGATCACCAAAATGATCAAAGCAGCAGCCTTGAAGGATTAGTTAAAACATGCTGGAAATAATGAATATAATGAAGTAATTTCTTCAGGTAAATGCCTAATATAAAGTCTGACTAAGAGACTAGAGTTTTGAAAATAAATGAATAACTGAAAGACTGTGTGATTTCTGTTGTGTGCTGATCGGTTTAGCAAGATCTAGGGCAGTGTAATAGTTGAGATTAACTTGTAATATTCAGGTTAAAAATGTATGCTTTTTCTGTTCTTTGTAGAAGGCATGGCGTATACTACTTGTAGTTCATTTGTGATTGCTTTCACATTTTGTGTGTTAATACTCTGGTGAAGTGTACAATATACAAGTGAATTAAATGTTTGATGATTGCGGCAGAGTTCAAGACTGATTTCAGCCAGTCAGAATGTTGCAGTTTTGGCTTAATTACAAGAAGAGCCTGAGTCTCATGGTTTCTGTGACAACCTAAGGTCAGGTGACCTGGATATGTCCTGCCAAGCTGTTCCTGTGCAATAAATAGACTGTTTGTAAACAGGATGGCTAAGCATTCTCTCACAAGATTTCAAGTTCACAGAGTATGAGGCAACTGGGTAAAAGGTCAAAGGTTAAAGGTAATAAGTCATTTTGGGCCTGTTCTTTTGTGGAGTCTGGCTGCCTTTCAGACTGAGGTCTTGGAAATAGTTCACACACAGGCCTTTTGCCAAAAAACTACTGAGAGTTGGCTCAGGCAGGATTCTATTACAAAATTCTTTCTCTCACTCTCTCTTTCTGTCTGAATCCTGCCATCTGAAATTTATAAAAATGCAAGGAATTTTTAAAAAGTAAGCATATAAATGAGGCAACTAAATAAATTCATGATTACATAAAATAAATCTAGAATGACTTACTTCTTAGGGACAGAGGTCCACAAACTGAATTTATTTATTTATTTAATATTTATTTAGGCTGCACGGGGTCTTAGTTGTGGCACATGAGATTTTTGTTGCAGCATGTGGGATTTTTTTTTAGTTGCAGCATGCGGGCTTTTTAGTGGTGGCATGTGGACTTCATAGTTACAGCATGCAGACTCTTAGTTGCGGCATGCGAACTCTTAGTTGTGGCGTGCACGTGGGATCTAGTTCCCCAACCAGGGATCAAACCTGGGCCCCCTGCATTGGGAGCATGGCATCTTACCCACTGGATCACCAGGGAAGTCCACAAACTGAATTTATTGTGATAAATACTTGCAAAATGGATTGCAAGTACGTTTTAGAAAAAGAGTAAGTATATCAAAATAACAAATAAGATTAAAATATTGGCAGAAAAACTTTGGGCAGTTGTAGGCATTTTTAAAGAAGCAATAAATATCTGTTCCACCTAAGGTACCAGAGGCAGTCTTTAAACAGTCTAGTGAGATATTTTAACTAATAAGCTCTTCTACTAGTATATGTTATGCTATTGAATGTTAAGATTTGCTGTGTATTATGAAGAAAAGGTATAATTAGGCTTCCTCAAAATTTGCTTCCCTTTAGATTTATTGCTGTTATTATTCTTGCTCAGAGTAGGAATTCATTCCAGGAATAGAAAAAACAAAGTGAACATTAGATTTACCTTCTCTGTCATTAAAGCTTGGCTTAAAGAGCTTTTTTTCAGTTCCTTGGCTATAATATTGGTCTGCATTATTTGTTTTCTTCTGTTTGTGCAATACTGTAGAGTTACAACTTCTATATTGGTCAATTTTGGTTTATTTTCATCCTTGGATTTTAAATACTTTGTTAATAAAGATGTGGGCATGGATATTAAGGTAGAAAAAGGTGGGTCAAGGGACAGTGAAAAGATGGCAAAAGAACTATTCCCAAACACAAAGTATGATCCATATGTCATTTTAACTGTAAACAAACTTCTGTGGGATGGTAGCAGTTACAAAGAAATCACCCAGGGACTTCCCTGGTGGCACAGTGATTGAAAATCTGCCTGCCAATGCAGGGGACATGGGTTCGAGCCCTGGTCCAGGAGGATCCCACATGCCGTGGAGCAGCTAGGCCCGTGTGCCACAACTACTGAGCCTGTGCTCTAGAGCCCGCGAGCCACAACTACTGAAGCCCGTGCGCCTAGAGCCCATGCTCTGCAACAGGAGAAGCCCCCACTCGCCACAACTAGAGAAAGCCCGTGTGCAGCAACAAAGACCCAACGCAGCCAAAAATAAAATGTAAATAAATAAAAAAATTTTTTTTAAATAAAAGAAAGAAATCACCCAGATAAAGGGAAAAATAAAAACACTTCATTAGGAAACTTAGTGTAACTCCTACTAGAAACCAAAGCATACAGTTTGGATCATAACCAGTGATACCTTGGCTTTCATTATCTTATTGTACTGATGAGGATAGGCATGGAAAGGATGGGACTTTCCAGTGTGTTTCATAAAGTCCAATTTCTTTTCTTCTTTGTGTAACAGTGAAACAAACCCATTTATGTCTCAAACAGAATTCTTCTGAAAATATCTTAAATCACAGGTGGTCTTGTTTTTACTCTCTTCAGAAAATTCTAAAAGAAAAATATTTTCCTGAAGTTTGGGAAGTCATTTGCCATTATTTTCTTTTCCTTGAATTTCTTGATATCAGGAACATGCTGCAGTATGAGGTATTACATATGTTGATAAACAGCTTTCTCTTCTCTGATTTTTTTATTAAACAGAACGACAAATGACTTCCAACTAGACTGTGTTGGAGAAATTAGAAAATGACAACTTTTCAAAGAATGTGTTTTAAAAGTTTGGACAGATCTTTACTTCTTTTTCCCATGTCAAAGAAAAACCTGAAAAATGTTTACTCTTTTTAAAAAATTAACTTCAGAAAAGTAATCTTGGACAAGTCACTGAGCTCTCTGAATCTATTTTGTTATGGAGGCTAGAACTTGATCTTTAAGGTTTTTCCCAACTCTAAACTAAGTTGCATCTCATCAAATGTTTGTAGGACTGAAGAACTGACTTGCTAAATTTGGTATTTATGTCATTTTTTCTCAGTGAATAAAATGTTAAGGAGAAAGTGAATCAGGACCTTGAAGTATGAAAGATGCTATGAATCCATTTTATTTTTTAAATTTTAAAATAAATAAATTTATTTATTTATTTATTTTTGGCTGTGTTGGGTCTTCGTTGCTGCGTGGGCTTTCTCTAGCTGTGGCGAGTGGGGGCTACTCTTCATTGTGGTCCGCGGACTTATCATTGCGGTGGCTTCTCTTATTCCAGAGCATGGGCTCTAGGAGCACGGGCTTCAGTAGTTGTGGCTCGCGGGCTCTAGAGCACAGGCTCGGTAGGTGTGGCACACGGGTTTAGTTGCTCCGCAGCATGTGGGATCTTCCTGGACCAGGGCTCAAACCCATGTCCCCTGCATTGGCAGGCACATTCTTAACCACTGCACCACCAGGGATGTCCCTATGAATCCATTTAAAAAAGGCAATTACCATTGTATCCCCTTGTTTGCCTGCTTCCCTTTGACACTCTTACTACTATTGGAGCTAATACCATTGGTCCTGCTGCTGCTGCCTCAAATGAGAGGCAAAGACGGCTGATGCGGCCAGCAAGTGGACTTACTTCTCTAGGGCCTAAATGGGAGGGCTAGGTGATCTCTGGTGCAGAAATCTCTATGAGTCAAGAATGAAATGACCATTTGAAAACCTGCAAATCAGGCAGGACCTCTGATCTAAATTAAAAATACAGCCATTAGGTTGTTTCCATATCTTGGTTATTATGAATAATGCTGCAAAGAACACATGAGTGCCAGTATTTCTTCGATATCCTTGTTTTCATTTCCTTTGGATATATTCCCAGAAGTGGGATTAATGGATCATACAGTAGTTCTACTTTAAAATTTTTTGAGGAACCTTCATACTGTTTTCCATAGTGGCTCTACCAATTTACATTCCTACCAGCAGTGTACAAGGGTTCCCTTTTCTCTACATCCTCACCAACACTTATTTTCTGTTTTTGATGATAGCTATTTTAACAGGTATGAGGTGATATCTTGTGGTTTTGATTTGCATTTCCCTGGTGATTAGAATGTTGAGCACCTTTTCATGTACCTTTTGGCTATTTGTATGTTTTTGTAAAAATGTCTGTTCAGTTCCTCTGCCCACTTATAAATCAGATTTTTTGGCTATTGAGTTATATGAATTCTTTGTATATTTTGGATATTAATCCCTTATGACATGTGTAATTTGAAACTGTTTTTTCCCGTTGGATTGATTTCCTCTTCATTTTGTTCATAGTTTGCTGAGCAGAAGCTTTCTAGTTTGATGCAGTCCTAATTGTTTTTTTTTTTTTTTTTTGACTGTGCCATGTGGGATCTTAGTTCCCTGACCAGGGATCGAACCCATGCCTCCTGTAATGGAAGCATGATGTCTTAACCGTTGGCCCACTAGGGAAGTACCCCCAATTTTTTATTGTTGCTTTTCTTGCCTTTGCTGTTAGTGTCCAATCCAAAAAATCATTACGAAGACTGATGTCAGTGAGCTTACCTTCTATGTTTTCTTCTAGGACTTTTGTGGTTTCAGGTCTTTGTTCAAGTCTTTAATCCATTTTGAGTTGATTTTGTGTGTGGTAGAAAATAGGGGTCCAGTTTCATTCTTTGCATGTTCTTAATGTCAGTAGCGTACTGTTCTGATTACTATAGCTTTATTGTATAGTTTGAAATCAGGAAGTGTGATTCTTCCAGCTTTGTTCTTTTTTCTCAAGATTTGGCTATTCAGAGTCTTTTGTGGTTCCGTACGAATTTTAGGATTTTTTTTTCTATTTCTATGAAAAATGCCATTGGTATTTTGATAGTGATTGCACTGAATCTATAGATTGCTTTGAGCAGTGTGACATTTTAATAATATTAATTTTTCCAAACCATGAACACAGAATTTCTTTACATTTTTGTGTCTTTTTCAGTTTATTTCATAAATGTCTCAGTTTTCAGTGTGTAAATCTTTCACCTCCTCAGTTCAATTTATTCTTAGGTATTTTAGTCTTTTGATGCAATTATAATTGGGATTCTTTTCTTAATTTCTCTTTCTGATATAAAAAGTTAGTGTATGGAAATACAACTTATTTTTATATTGATTTTCTATCCTGCAGCATTACTATATTTGTTGATTAGTCCTAACAGGTTTTTTTGTGGAGTCTTGAGGTTTTCTATATGTAATATCATATTATCTGCAAACAGAGAGTTTTACTTCTTCCTTTCCAACTTGAATGCCTTTTTTGTTCTCATTCTTGCCTAATAGCTCATCTAGGACTTCCAGTACTATATTGAATTAAAGTGGTGAGAGTGGGCATCCCTGTATTGTTACTGATCTTAGAGGAAAGCTATCAGTTTTTCATCACTGAGTATGATGTTAGCTTTGGCTTATCATGTATGGCCTTTGTTATCTTGAGGTATGCACCCTTTATACCTAGTTTGTGAGGATTTTTATCATGAATTGATGTTACATTTTTCATATGCTTTATCTGTATCTATTGATTTGATAATATGATTTTTATCCTTCATTTTGTTAATGCGGTGTATTGCATTGATTGATTTGCCGACATTGAACCATTCTTATATCCAGAATAAATCCCACTTAATCATGGTATATGATCCTTTTAATGTTTTGTTGGATTTGGTTTGCTAGTAGTTTGTTGAGGATTTTCATCAGGGATATTGGCCTGTAATATATATATATTTTTTTGTAGTGTTCTTGTCTGGTTTTGGTTTCATGGTAATGATGGCTTCATAAAATGAGTTTGGAAGTGTTCTCTCCTCTTCTATTTTTCAGAAGAGTTTGAGAAGGATTGGTATTAATTCTTTAAATGTTTGGTAGAATTCACCAGTGAAGCTGTTCAGTCCTATACTGTTTGGGGGGAGGTTTTGATTACTAGTTTAGTCTTCTGGTCTGTTCAAATTTTCTCTTTCTTTGTGATTCAGTAGGTTGTATGTTTCTAGGAATTTATACATTTCTTCTAGGTTGTCTAGTTTTTTGCCAGATAATCCTCTATAGAAGTCTCTTATGATCCTTTGTATTTGGTATCAGTTGTAATGTTTCCTCTTTCATTTATAATTTTATTTGTTTGAGTCCTCTTTCTTTTTTCTCGGTAATTCTAGCTAAAGGTTTGTTTATTTTATTTATCTTTTCAAAAAACCAGCTCTTAGTTCCACTGATCTTTCCCTTTTTTAATTGAAGTATAGTTGATTTACAGTGTTGTGTTAGCTTCAGATGTACAGAGAGTGGTTCAGTTATTTATATATTTATATATTTTCACATTATTTTCCATTATAGGTTATTATAAGATATTGAATATAGTTCCCTGCTCTATACAGTAAATCCTTTTTGCTTATCTATTTTATGTATAGTAGTTTGTATCTGTTAATCCCATACACCTAATTTATCCCTCCTCCCCCTCCCCTTCCCCATTGACAACCATAAGTTTGTTTTCTATGGCTGGGAGTCTGTTTCTATTTTGTATATAGATTTATTTGTATTATTTTTTAGGTTCTACATATAAGTGATATCATATAATATTTGTCTTTCTCTGTATGACTTACTTCACTAAGTATAATATTCTCTTGGTCTACCTAGGTTGCTGCAAATGGCAATATTTCATTCTTTTTTTGTGGCTCATATTCCATTGCACATATATACCACATCTTATTAAGCCAGTCATCTGTTGATGGGCACTTGGGTCATTTCCATGTCTTGGCTATTGTAAATAGTGCTGTTATGAACATTGGGGGTGCATGTATCTTTTTGAATTAGAGTTTTCATCTTTTCCAGTTATATACCCAGGAGTGGGATTGCTGGGTCATATGATAGTTCTATTTTTGTTTTTTTAAGGAACCTCCATACTGTTCTCCATACTGGCTGCGCCAATTTACATTCCCACCAACAGTGTAAGAGGGTTCCCTTTTCTCCACACCCTCTCCAGCATTTATTATCTGTGGACGTTTTAATGATGGCCATTCTGACTGGGGTGAGGTGATACTTATTGTGGTTTTGACTTGTATTTCTCTGATAGTGATGTTGAGCATCTTTTCATGTGCCTATTGGCCATCTGTATGTCTTCTTTGGAGAAATGTTCTCTGATCTTTTATGTTGCCTTTTTAGTCTCTATTTCATTCATTCTGCTCTGATTTTTGTTATTTCCTTCCTTCTACTAACTTTGGACTTAGTTTGTTCTTCTTTTTCTAGTCCCTTGAAGTATAAAGTTAGGTTGTTTATTTGGTCTGCTTGATAGTGTCCTATATGTCCCTTAAGCTATCATCACTCTTTTTCATTCTTTTTTCTTTTGCTCCTCTGATTGGATGAATCCGACTGCCCTATTTTCAAGTTCTCTGATCCTTTCTTCCATTTCATCTAGTCTGCTGTTATACCCCTCTACTGAATTTTTCAGTTCAGCTATTATATTTTTCAGCTCTGTGATTTCTGTTTGGTACTTTCTTATGTCTTCTCTTTGTTGAAATTCTCACTTAGTTCATGCATTGTTCTGACCTTGGTGAGCATCTTTATGACCATTATTTTGAACTCTATTAGGAAAATCAGTTATCTCTGTTTCATTAACATCTGTCTGGAGTTTTATTTTCTTATTTTGTTTGGAACATATTCCTGTTTCTTCAAATTTTTTGACTCTGTGTTGGTTCTGGCATTAGATGAAACAGACCTCTCCTCCCAGTGACAGAGTGGTCTTGTATAGGAAGATAAACCTTATTGTTCAGCCTGGCGCAACTTCTTGGTTGTTGTTCAGACCTTTGTGATTGTCCAACCTGCCTTATTTGTTCTTAGTGCTTCCCAATATTTGAGGATGTACCAGGGCCTGTTTTGATGTGGATATTTTCTTGTTTGCCTGATATATCAGTGTCACTCAACTAGTTTCTGGGTTTCTTTCTGAGGGAATTGTTCTGGGTATAACTGGGTTCAGTGTGCTCATGGGAGAAGGTGAGTTCAGGAGCCTTCTATGTTGTCATTTGGACTGGAACTCAGAAGCAAGTTTTGATAGAAATTTTAAAGTAAGGATTCTAGACATCATCTGCATGATACATAACTGGTATTCCATCCTATTTCCAGCTCCAGCCAGGTCATTTCCTCTGTAGCACAGCTCAGTGTGTCAGCTTTTTTTGTTTTTCAGGGTCCATTAGTGGGACACATGTACAATGGAATATTATTTAGCCATTAAAAAGAAGGAAATCCTGCCATTTGTGACAACATGGACCTTGAGGGTATTCTGCTAAATGAAATAAGCCAGACAAAGACAAATACTGCATAGTGTCACATGTGGAATAAAAAAAACAAACAAACTTCAAACTTATAGAAATGGAGAGTAGAAAAGTGGTTACCAGGGACTGGGAGGTGAGGGAAATAGGGAGAGGTTGGTAAAAGGGCACAAGCTTTCAGCTGTAAGATGTGTAGTGCCTAAGACCTAATGTAAAACATGGTGACTACAGTTGATAACACTGTTAAAAAAATGTACAGCTATTACAGATATTGGAATCTGAATTTCAGACTGTCAGTTATGACTTCTGTGATTTACTTTTGGGCAAATCATTTAACATGTTTGAGTCACAGTTTTTAATTTGTAAAATGGATATGGGGCTAATGTAAGGATACAGTAAGTCATTTTTTTTAAGAACTTTGTAAACTATAAACTTATTACAAAGTTACCTACTGCTTTTTGCTAAGTGTGAAAGTTGTGAATATTTGTACAAAATAACTTTACCTCTTTTTCTGCAACATAGCAATTTATTGCTTGTATTTTATGTTAACAGATCTACAAGAATAAAAGTGAGGTTAGAGTTTCAGTATAATATTAGTTCTAAATTCAGAGCTAGGATTCCTGGATCCTCAACATCTCCATAATATAAATTAATTTCTGTTATTGAAAATGAGGCATCATGTGATTAAAGAATTCACCTATGATCACTTTGGCTTTGACTACATCAGAAAAGAGAAGTAGAGAATTGTAGGTACTTTGAAATAAATAAACTATTAAGGAAAAAAATGAGGATTAAATTTTTTTTTGTACAATTCTGTGTCAATTAAGATAACTGCCAAATTTTTCACTATTTCCATAATCTAAGTTTTACTGAGTCAGTGGTAGGTCCTAATCAATTTTAAGCTTTTTGATGCCTTTATCTTTCTTCAAGCGTATATGTTTTGACATTTGTCCCCTTTCAGCATCAGTATAGTTACTGGTAACTTTGGTGAGCCCTATACCTTCAACATGGGACTGCTTCGGAAATTTTATTTCCTTATTTCTCTAGCACTAGTAACAGCAACTTTTCCAACTGTTATTGGCATTATGTGAGAAATAAATAATCTTTAGCATCACTAATTCAGGCTAGGGAGCATATGTTGAAGAAGACTATACATATTATACACACACACACACAAACACATACATTACTACATACATTCATACATGTAATTTTCTTCTTCTTAACTCATATTCTGTTTTGAATTCTACTAAGCCAAAAATAAGAATTGCCTTTCATGCTGTTCATTTTTTATTAATGGCTATATTTTAAGAGATGGAATTAGTTATATCTTCACTCTTTAAATTCATAAATAAGCAAATTATATAATATTGCAAATTCATATTATTGAATTGTTCCTCTTGGGTATTTAGAGGATACAAAATGTATAACATTTTTATAAGTATTATCATCTCATGTGTTTACTGATGAAGTATTGTGACATTTCCAAATGCTTGATTTTGCAATTTAAATTTTTATTTTGGTCAAAGAAATATAAAAGCCGTAACTTTTTTCTTTTTTTGGAGTAGGAATATGTGGAAGCTTTATTTAACCATGTAAGGGGAATATTATTTGGATGTTTCAGCCTTGACCATCATCTAATCTTGCTCATGTAAACAATTTCCTTTGTTTTTGATGGGAGATGAGAACTTATTTGGGTTCATTGGTGTCTCCATCACATCTGGTGCAAATCCACTTAAGAACGGGGCTGTGTTACTCTTGAAAATGTTCTTGAAGTTAATAGATTGAGAATCTGGACCTAGATTAAATATTTTGTAATTTAGATCAAGGTATTCTTCACTCAGTAGTACCTGAATATTTCTTCTTGTTGAATGAAAAAGGAGAATATTAATACAATAAAATTATTTTTTGCTTGATCTTATTAAAACTTCAGTGGTTAGTCTACTTGTCTAGGAATTTCCCTTTGGATAATTGAGTGTGGTAAATATGTGAAAATGATACTGTGGATTTGACAGCTTTTTAGGGTAGATTTGGCATTCTTTCTTCAGAAAAAGAATATGGAAGTGTCCATAAAGAGTGGAGACTAACCAAAACAAATTATTTCCAACTTAAAAGATGCAAAAGTAAACAACTAAAACTAAAAATTTTAATTTCTTTTTCTCCTTATAGATATATTTTTATACAATTTTTAAAGGTTACTCCATTTACAGTTATTAGAAAATATTGGCTATATTCCCCATGTTGTACAATACATCCTTGTAGTCTGTCTTACACTCAATAGTTTGCACCTCCCACTGCCCCACACCTATATTGCCCCTCCCCCCTCCCCACTGGAACCACTGGTTTGTTCTCTATGAGTTTGTAAAATCTAAAATTTTAAACAATTTTAGTTTTTGAGCATGTGGAAAATAATATAATAATATGTATATATGTAGTTCAGTTTTTAAATAGGTAGACCACATTTTTCTTTTTTTTTTTTTTCTTTTTTTATTTTTTTCTGTACGTGGGCCTCTCACTGCTGTGGCCTCTCCCATTGCAGAGCACAGGCTCCGGACGCGCAGGCTCAGCGGCCATGGCTCACGGGCCCAGCCGCTCCACGGCATGTGGGATCTTCCTGGACCGGGGCATGAACCTGTGTCCCCTGCATCGGCAGGTGGACTCTCAACCACTGCGCCACCAGGGAAGCCCACATTTTTCTTTTTGAAGTATGTGATTTACATGGAGTTTAACAGGATCTATATATTGCTATAAATAATGGTGAATATGAATTTGTCTCTTAAAAACCCTTTGAGTCTTAACATTGAGACTTTAGATACAGTAATGCTCAATATTTGTCTTTCTATAAATAGGATTTTTAAAAACCTCAGCTAGGAGAAATGTCAATTTGTACTTAGTCATCACTGATAAGTAATATTCTAGAAATTTTTTTGTTTAGTTTAGACTTCTTATATGTTACTTTAGTCTAATTTTTCAAACACATTGTATTTAAGTGCTGTGTTGAGCAAAACATGTAGTAGAAGTTATTGTAGAATCCTTTCTTGTAAAAGATCACACATTTCTTGTAATCAAGGTGGATATTTTCCTTTATGTCAAACATTAAGAATTATTGGGCAATAGCAACAGACATGGGGCTGTAACATGCATGTCTAAACGGAAAGCATTGTTTTGAGGGTCTTCCTTTGGAAAATTTAATATACATTTATGAATACTTCCATATTCTTTAATGGGGATGACACATAGACTAACAAGTAAGTTGTTACCAAAATATACAGTGCAGAAATAGAAACTAAGGGTCCTCTCAGCATCATAAAGTGTGGGCAGTTTTTTGAGTATATCATTATTTCCACACATATGTGAATATTAGTGTGGATATATACCTTTATGTTTTCTATTTTAATGACTTCTACAGTGGAGTTATATTATACATTTACCTTACTTAAATACATATTTGGAGATTTGGCCAAAAAGAGAAATTAAAATATTCCACCCAATGAATGTGAGTTAGGAGTGAATGTGAAATGTATATCTTTTCTTGTCAGCCTCATTTCTTTTATGTGTGCTGGGCTGAGTGTGGTTCTAGGGTTTAAAGATATGTATATATTTTTAATATAAAATGAAATGTAAGCTAACTAATTCTTCTGGTACTCAAAGAAAAAAAATAACTGGCTGTGAGAGAAAGTATGTCCATCTTCAGTTTGCCATTGCCCTAACGGATTTTGACCATATGCAAATTTTCCTTATATGCTGACTTTAGATCCTAATCCCTGAGAGAGAGTCACTTAACTAGTGATTTCTTGGTTTAATTTAAACTGTTAATAGTCTACTAGACTATTTTAATCTACTTTAATAGACTTCTGCACCAGCCTCTGCCATGGTGATTTCTCATATGCATACTGTAGGGAGCCCAAAGAAGCATAATACTGTGGGTTAAATGATCAGTTCTGACACTGATACCCTTGAAGCCCAGACCAGTTTCTTTACTGCCACCACCATACATTTGTGTATGGATGTTTAGTTTTTATTTTGCATGTGGGTGTTTAGTTTCAATTTTTGTACAGTGTCCAAAGTACTTTCAACATGCATGTCACTTAATTTTGCCTGTCATGTAATTGTTACTCACTAAATTTTTGAGGAGTAAATGAAAAACTGTTGCATGGAATAATGTTTCCCATTTTAAAAATAAAGAAACAAGTACAGATGAAGACAAATGTATTATCTTGGAATGATAAGATCTGGGTTCATATTCTGTTTCTGAAATTATGTGGATTTGGATTTAGAAAAAACCTGTCTTTTGAGTCTCTGTTTTTTCACCTGTAAAATGGGGTTTTGAGGGTAATTGGGAGGATTGAATGAAATCACCTATTGAAAATGTTTTACACTGTAAGTTTCCATACAGATATAAAGCCAGGATTACAGTATTCTACTACACTGCTAATTGTAAATCCATCAGTTTAATTGCGTGTTGGAAAAGAACAGTTCAGTGCTCTTTTTACTGTTCCACACAGCTTCAGGTCTAGAGACACTAGGCCTACTTACTACTAGGTCTGTTTCACATTACTAATATTTATCATAAATTCAGTTTTGTAGAACTCCTGTTCAAACTTCAAAGGTCATTTTATGTCTATAATATATTATAGAAGTCCATTGAATGAATGTTTCTTTTCTTCCCCCCCAACCCTGGTTCAGACGTACTCAGATTTGTAAACTACGAAGAGTTATGTAATAGGTTACCCACACAGTTTCATTCTTCCTGCTTTAACCCAGTCTTTCCCAGACTAGGGGGTAAAAGTCTTGGTGACCAATTTGTTTATTTCATTCATCTCTTCTGAAAATAATATAAACTTAATCATAACTAATCAGTTATGACATTTAAGTTTTATGGTTTGAGTGTATGAAAATGTTACCTATTATTGCCCTGTAACATTGTAAATCTATAAGAAAATACCTCATATTTCTTAAGTTTGTTTTGCTTTATCATGAGATTTTTTGAGGATATTCTGCAATTACGTAGCTGATTTTTTTGCCTTAAATATCCAGTTTATTGTACTCTGAAACCTACAATAAATAAATAAGCTAACAAAAATTAAACTATCAGGGAGTTCCCTGGTGGTCTAGTGGCCTGGGTTTAATCCCTGGTCGGGGAACTGAGATCCCTCAAACCACGTGGTGTGGCCAAAAAAAGAAAATAAAAAGGCTCTTAATTAAAAAAATATTAAACCATCACAGCAGAAAACGTGAAACGGAAATATGTAATCAAATAAATGAAAAAAAAGTTTTGAGAAGGATTGTAGAGGACTAACAGGAGATATCATCAGTGTGTTTCTTACTTGGTAGTTGTTTTCTTTTAGGAAAAATCTTATCAGCTGGAGAGAGTTGTTCTTTCCTTTTAAGCTTGCTCTGGTTTCTCTGAAATCAGATTTTGTATTCCCAAGGCTCCACTCTGCAATGCCAGCACAAACATACATTAGCAGCTGTACAACACTTTAAAATAAAGAGTTAGAAAGAAGGTATCAAGCAGTTTCTTACTGTGTTTTAGAACTTTTAGAAGTTTTCAAAAAACCTCTTGGAGTTTTAGGGAGGAGAAAAATAAGAGTAAATATACTTCATGAAAAGTATATATCAAATAATAATGTGAATTAATTGAAAATATTGTATTCTATCATTGAGAGATTTAGGAAAATATTCCCATTATATATTATAAACTAAGTACCTGATGGTTTATATTAACTGTGTAATTGAGTAAATCTGCTACCAGGTTTCTTTTTGTAGTTTGGTAGATACGTGCTGTTCTAGTGAATCTTTTATTAACTAGTGCATTGTATAGGGAAAGAAATGTAATAATTCTAAATAAAATAGTGAGATCTCTTTTTTGATAATGTGAAGGACTCAGATTATTCTGTACTAGTTTCTTAACTTCACAGAGGTATCCTGCTAGTTTAATACTTAGTATTGCTGCCTTGCATTTCTAGTGTCTCAAACTTTATATTATTGTTTGTGGTGGCAATATATTTACCTGTAATGTGTATATACATTGTGTCTGTGTGTACCAAAATACTGCAGTAGGCATACTAAGAGATAGTTCCTTTTGAGGAGAAAACTTTATTCATTTTTTCATTCTTTTTTGCACTGTTAATTGCCCTGGCTCTAATATTTGACATTCATTATGAAAACTTGTTCATCAGTTTGTTAATGGCATGATTATTGATTTCATACTATGTGCCTTTTCAACAGATCCTAGAAATCACTGGATGTAGATATTAATAAGGGTGCATTGTTTTCAGTTTATTACCTTAAATTTAAAGAGACAAAATTGGTATGCAAAAGAGATAAAAATGGTATATTTCTTGGATACATAGCTGCACTTCAAGGGAGGTCTTCTGGCATTATCTCCATTCAGTCACCTGTTTATTGAGGTCCAGTTTATGTACAGCAGATGGAAAGATTTTCTAAAAGTGAAAGAAAACAATATTTTGTTATTAATATCACCCATTGATTAACACATGTTTATTGATCATTTACTCTAAGTCAGACACTATGCTAGATGCTGAGGATATATTATACTTGCTTATAATGTAGTGGAAGAGAGTGACATGAATCAAATAACTTCAGAATTAAATTTAAAATTACTTACTGGGACTTCCCTGGTGGTCCAGTGGTAAAGAGTCTGCCTTACAATGCAGGGGACATGTGTTCGATCCCTGGTCAGGGAACTAAGATTCCCACATGCTGCAAGCCAACTAAGCCCACGCACCATAACTGCTGAGCTTGCACGCCTCAACTAGAGAGCCTGCGTGCCACAAACTACAGAGCCCACGTGCTTTGGAACCTGCGTGCCACAACTATAGAGTGCATGCGCCCTGGAGCGTGTGTGTCACAACTAGAGAAGAGAAAACCCACACGCCACAACTAGAGAGAAGCCTGCACACCACAATGAAGAGCCTGTGTGCTGTAATTGAAGATCCTGTATGCCTCAACGAAGATCCCACGTGCTGCAACTAAGACCTGATGCAGCCAAAAATAAATAAAATAAATAAATCTTTAAAAAATAAAATAAAATTAATTACTAAGGAGAGGTATGTGGTCTTATGAGAACACACATTTGAGAGAAATAGAAAAAGTAATAGGTACATATTTGAATGATAAAAAGAAGTAGGAAACTACTCTTAGTAATCAGGAACAATTATACATGTATCTTATATATCAGAGAGTTCTAGTGGTAAGAGTTTTGATAAAATTATGGGTGGGAGTAATTTTCCATTGGCTAGGTGAACTTAAACAATTTTGATGTAATAAAGAACTATATAAAATAGATGATAAAAGTGATATTAAATATAAAAACTGGATCATTAGAGAAAAACTCCATGGCTTTACTTTATATGCTTGGAATTGGTGCAGTAAATTCATATGCTAAATTATTATTTCTTTACATACGTTATTTTCATATACACAGTGTTTCTTTGCCTTGAAAAGTAGGAAAATACAACTTTGGAAACTATGAAGATAACCAAATAAAGTTCTTTTTTAAAGATTTTAATGGAAGCAGTAAAAATTTATATTACTTTTTCATTGATGTTTTAACTTTTTTGAAACTTTATAAAGGGAAGCCATTAGTTTCACTTTAAATTTGTCAATTTTGCTTTGTTACATTAGCTATTCATAATGTTGTTTGAATTGCCTAACTTATAAGAAATTTTAAAAATTAAGATTTTTAGTTTTAAAAATATTTCTCTTTATTTTTTCATAAACAAAGCCTAAATGTAAACTTGAGTTCCTTATAATTAACTATTTAGCATTTTTGAGTCCCAGTTACACTGTTGTATAATGTTAGATCTGCTTCCCTACATATTTAATTCAATATATCATAAAGAATTGCCCCTACTAAAATATTTCTCTTGCTTAAATGGAAAAAAAGAGGTATAATAATACTTAAGTTCTTATTGATTACCGAATGGTAGTTAATTTACAAATAATCTCAGGGTTTATACACTGTCAGTCTTTGCTCTGTTTGCAGGGAAGCTGGCCAGACTTTATGACAGCACCTCTCACTTCATTACACAAGCTCCTTGAATGAATTTCATTTTTTAATAGATGCTGGAGGTGAAAATCCCTTGGTGGGTTGGAAGCTGGGAGAAGAGAAACTTATGCCTTTGGATTGTATATTTTAATCATGAGGACAGTGCCACTTACGTTCATCCCCCCGCCTTGTTTGGCTATTTTCAATTTAGATTATCAAAAAGTAGCAATTTACTGCATTTATAGTTTTTGGTATAGAATATGCAGTACTGGGTGTTACTAGAAATACCAAACTGAAAATATTTTCTTCTCTCTCAGTCCTTGAATTTAAAACAAATGTTCCTTTAAGTAGCCCTGTATTCAGCATTCAGCAGTGTTATTCTGGCTTTGAATATATAGTAGAACACGAAAGAAAAGTTGAATGTTTCAAACTTAATTGTAGTTATATACTCAAATACACTGTAATCTTATCTATCAACTCCTGGGTTATAATAGTCTCCATTGAGGGGTCAACTGTTGTAATTCGGATTAACGAACCATAAAATACTTTTTCCCTCCTTGTGTAGGGGACATCATTCTGTTCCCTAATTCTCAATCCTTGCACTCTCCAAGCTTGAATTTTCCCTTCGGCTAAACAAAAGTACTTATGTACAGTAAGAATACCGCCCTTCCCCTCATCATGGTTCGGAAGTTAATCACAGGAGACATTTGTTAAGTTCTATACATATTTTATGAAAGGTGATAGAGGTCAGAAATGTCTCAATAATTTTGCCACAAGATAAATCCAAAAGCAAGAGATAATTACCACCATTTCCTGCTATTTGTACCATCATCCAAAATAATTTAACCCCAGAGCCTCACCATTTAAAAACAGTCATGCAGGTTAAACTTCTCTTCTCCAGTCTGGACATTTCTGTCACGAACTTAGGTAACTAAAAGCTGTGTGGATGAATAGCATAGAGGGACCCAATTCTTCCACATTCTCTGGATGCATGATGACATGGGGAGGACACTGAATGAGTTGCGATCTCTGGCTAATGTAAAATTAAGCAAAATGTACACTGGAACTAGGCATAAGCTTTAAACCTTTATGAGTTGAAGAAAATACATGTGAGCAAAGATGCAGCTTGTAAAGAGAATCACATTTTCTGTTGAGGATATTGGGATATCCACAAGAAAAGCAACCACCTAGTAGAAAAGCTTCAAGCTTTTAAAAATGAGTTTTTTTCCCCAAAATACACAAACAGCTCATACAACTCAACAACAAAAAAAACAACCCAATCGAAAAATGGGCAGAAGACATAAACACTTCTCCAAAGGCACATGAAAAGATGCTCAACGTCACTAATTATTTTAGAAATGCAAATCAAAACTACAATGAGGTACCACCTCACACTGGTCAGAATGGCCATCATCAAAAAGTCTACAAATAACAAATGCTGGAGAGGGTGTGGAGAAAAGGGAACCCTCCTACACTGTTGGTGGGAATGTAAATTGGTGCAGCCACTATGGAGAACAGTACGGGGGTTCCTCAGAAAACTAAAAATAGAATTAACTATATGATCCAGCAATCCCATTCGTGGGCATATATTCAGATAAAACTATAATTCAAAAAGACACATGCACCCCTATGTTCATAGCACTATTCACAAGAGCTAAGACATGGAAACAACCTAAATGTTCTTTGATAGATGAATGGATAAAGATGTGATACATATATATAATGGAATACTACTCAGCCATAAAAAGAATGTAATGCCACTTGCAGCAACATGGATGCAACTAGAGATTATCATACTAAGTGAAGTAAATAAGACGGAAAAAGACATATATGATATCACTTGTATGTGTAATATAAAAGGTGACACAGGGCTTCCCTGGTGGCGCAGTGGTTGCGCGTCCGCCTGCCGAGGCAGGGGAACCGGGTTCGCGCCCCGGTCTGGGAGGATCCCACATGCCGCGGAGCGGCTGGGCCCGTGAGCCATGGCCGCTGAGCCTGCGCGTCCGGAGCCTGTGCTCCGCAACGGGAGAGGCCACAACAGAGGGAGGCCCGCATACCACAAAAAAAAAAAAAAAAAAAAAAAGGTGACACAAGTGAACCTATCTATGAAACAGAAACAGAATCAGGGATATAGAGAATGGACTGGTGGTTGCCCAGGGGGAGAGGGCTGGGAGAGGTTTGGATTGGGAGTCGGGGATTAGCAGATGCAAACTATTACATACAGAATGAATAAACAACAAGGTTCTACTGTATCACACAGGGAATTATATTCAATATCCTGAGATAAACCATAATGGAAATGAATATAAAAAAGAATGTGTATATATGTATAACTGAGTCACTTTGGTGTACAGCAGAAATTAACACAACATTGTAAATCAACTATACTTCAATTAAAAAAAAATGAGTTTTTTTGAAAGCCATGGATCACTGGCTAGCTAATCATGTGTTTACTCTTCTTTTTCTGTTTTATGGACAAGAGGTAGAATCAGACAGCAGTAAGGTAATTTGGGTTTCAGATGTGCAGATTTCTGACACTTTGATACAGAGGAATAGTTATTCTAAATTAAGTATGTATTTGAAAGAAGAAAAACAGTTAAAATTTCCAATCTTAAAAAATTGACAGTGATTTCAGAGACTCTCTAGTTCATCCTGTACAAATGAGGAAACTTAGGTGAATAGAACACAGAAAGTTAATGTAAACTGGTACTAGAAAGTTAGTATAAACTGCCTTGGCCACCCCTGGGCCAGTGCTATTTTCAGTATTTTATTCAATATGTTTATAATAGTTCTAATTTATCTATAAGAGAAACACATGATTTTCTCTATTTGTTACATTTAGAATTCAAGTAAAATAACACATTTAAAAATATTTTTGTTCATCTTTGAAAATTAATTGTAAAAATCATGTAAGTTAGGAGCTATACAAACATATTATGTCACAGTTTTGCTCTGTTGTCTGCTTTTTTCAATGTTATATTGAGACTGTACATATGATACTGATCTCCTGGGTTTTTAGCTCTCTAGGTATGATAAAGATTTAAATATTGTTTACTTTCAAAAAGTTTAAAAAATATATAAATTAGTATATATTTTAAAGAAACAAATGAAACATTTAAATTAGGAAATATTAGACAAATTAAATTGGAAAGTATTTCAAACAGCGAAAAAACACTAATCAGACTAATCAGTTTTAACAAATATTAGCATTTTGACATATTTGTTTTATATATTTTTGTTGTTTTAAAGAAATAAAAGGTCACAGAGACTGTTGAATCCCGCCACATCCCATTTTAGCCTATTTCACTTCTCCAGAGGTAACCACTATCCTGAAGTTGGTGTGTATTCTTCCTCCAAGATTTTATATTTCTGTGTATGTTTGTATCCATAAATTATGTATACCTGCTCTGCCAATATGGTGTCCACTACCCATTTAAATTAAAATTAAAATACAATAAAATACATTAAGTTCCTCAGGAGCACTAGCCACATTACAGGTGTTCAATATCCACATGTGGCTTTAGGCTACTGTATTGGTGCAGATACAGAACATTTTCGTCATGGCAGAAAGTTCTAGTCTATACCATTGCTTGCAAGTTCTTAAACTTCATACAAATAGTATCATATTATTCATTTTCTGGAGCATGTTTGTTTCACTCACCCCAGTGTTTTTGAGATTTATCTATAATGACACACTGATTTATGGACATTTATACTATTTCCAGTTTAATCTGCAGTGAGCCCTTTTTTGCTTGTTTCTTTACACATATGTGTGAAAGTTTCTTTAGGGTATGCATTTGTTGGTTTTAATCATTATCAACTTTACATGATGTGGCCAACTCATTCCCTAAAGTAGCTATACCAATTTATGCTTCAACCAGCATAAGATTTCCTTTTCTCACGTACTTGCTGATACTTAAAAATATTAGACCATAGTGTCAAATGTTATTTTGTTTTCATTTACATTTCCCTAGTATTTAGTGAGAATGAGAAACCTTTTATATATTTATTGGCTGTTTGGATTTCCTTTTCTGTGAATTGTGTATTCATATTCCTTTTTTAAATTGTTTTTTTCTTTTTGATTTAGAAGTTCTGTATAATAATTCATTTTTGGTTATATGTATTATAAATTTGTTCCACTTTATGGCTTGTCTTTTTACTTTGTTTACAATGTCTTGATGTGTAGAAGTTTTAAAATTTATTGTGTAAATTTTTTAGCCTTTCCTTTTAATGCTTGTACTTTTTTGGGTCTTGTTTAAGCAGGCTTTTCCTATTTTGGTTCCATATGGCTAATTTCCTGCTTTTTCCTCTAATAGTGTTATAATTTTGCTTTCTAGATTTAGGTTTTTTAAATCCACCTGGGATTTATTTTGTGAGACAGTGATCTAGTTTTTTTCCCCCATATGTATAACTTAATTTCTCAGCATCATTTAAAAAAGTAATTTCTCCTTTCCTTAGTGACTTGTATTCCTAACTTTTTCATCTTCCAACTTGCCATAAATAGGTGGATCTGTTTCTGGGTTCTCTATTTTGTGTGGTTAGGTTTGTTTTATCTCTGTGCCAGTATCATGCTATCTAAATTATCAAAGCTTTATAATATGGTGATGGCTGTTAGGGTAAGCCTTCCCACCTTGTTCGTCTTCTTCAAAATTGTCCTATTTTCAGTCTCTTCTCTCACATGTGAATGTCGGGTCATACATATTGTCAAGATCTGTTAACAACCCTCATAGGATTTCTGTTGGAATTGAATTTATAGAGTAATTTAGTGCGAATAGACATTTTTATGAAACTCAGTCTTTCCATCCATCAACATGGTATATCTTTCCATTCATCTCTGTTTCCATTTATGCCTGACAATAAAGTTTTATAATTCCCTTTCTAGAGGTCTTACTCAGATTTTGTTAGATATTTTCTTAGGTACATTATGGTTTTCTTTATATTGTGAATAAGATCATTAATTACATTTTTACTTGGTTATTCCTTGTGTATAGGAATGCTGTTAATTTTTTGTATAGTGATCTTGTATCCAGTAACCTGTTGAACTACATTATTAGTTTTGACAATTTTTAGATTCTCTTGGATCGTCTATGTAATTATATTATCTTCAAATAATGACTTTTAAAATATCTTTAAGCTTTTAATACTTTTAAAATTGACTAGGATTTCCTGTACAATGTTGAATAGAAGCAGTAAGTAAGAAAAAACGTTTTCACCTTGTTTCTGACTTGAAATACTTTTAAAGTTTTACTATTAAATATCAAATTAAGGAAATTTCCTTGTATTCTTAGCTTGCTAAGAGGTTCTTAAAAAAGATAATGTATGCATGTTGAATTTTTTCCTGTATCTTTTTAAAAGATCATATGATTTTTTTCATTAATATGTTGATGTGACAATTACGTTAATAGGTTTTTATGTGTTAGTCTGTCCTTGAGTTCCTGGGATAAACCTTACTTGATCATGACGTAGTTATTTAGACACGTGTATGTGTATATGTATACAGACATCCAGATGATGTACATAGGCATACACTCTGCATGATTAAATTTGCTAATACTTTGTGTATAATTTTAAAAATCTAGGTTAGTAAATGAGACTAGGCTATAGTTTTTTTCTTTTACGGTTTTTGTCATTTTGAGCATTAAGATTATACTAGCCTTATAAAATAAGCTGAACAGCTTTTCCTATTTTTCTATTCTCTAAAATGTCTTATTTAAAATAAGGGTTACCTTTTTCTTTAAGATTTGGTAATACTTGTCTATAAACAGTCTTGGTCTGATGCTTTCTTGTGGATAGATATTTGACTGCTGATTTAATTTTTTGATGTTCATGAATATATTCAGGTTTTTGATATTCTTGTTGAGTCAAATTTAGGTTACTTATACAGGATATTCCAAAAGTCTTAGTGCAGTTTTAAATTTGAATGACTTCAAGAGTATAAATGCCACAGACTAGTACAATTGCTTAGATGTTTATATAAATTTAAGTTTTATGGTTTTTTAATCACAAATAAAATTTTTTTCCTGTCAGAGTTTTTAATCTTTGAGACTGAAACTGAAACAAAGACTGGAACTGAAACAAAATATTAAAATTAAACATTTATTATTAAATTTCTTTACAAGTTTTCCCTCCTTTTTCTTGTGCAGTTTATTTGTTGATGAATTCAGTTTATTAATCTTCTAATTTCCCACTGTGTTGGGGGTTCCGAGGACCACGCCTAGGTTCAGTGACTCACCAGGAGGATTCATAGGATTCAGCATATAGTTGTATTCATGGATATGATTTATTATAGCAAAAGGATACAAAGTAATACCGGTAAAGGGGAAAGACAAATGGGGCAAAGTGTGGAGGAAACCAGGTACAAGCTTCTAAGAGTCTTCTAGTAGAGTCACACAGGATGTGTGCTTAATTTTAACCCTCAGGAATGAGTTGTGACAACACATATGAAATGCTTAAAAGAAGAGCTCATCAGGGATTCAGTACCAGGGTTTTTATTGGAGACTGGTTATGTAGGTATCTTCTGCCTGGTGTGTACCAAAATTCCAGACTCTTAGGAGAGCAGGCGTTCAGCATAAACCACATTGTACAAACAGTTTAAGCACATTGAGCATCCTTACCAGTTCTGGGAATGGTGGGAACCCTACTGAAATCCAAGTTCCCAGACACCTGCTAATATCCAACCTTGCAAACAGGCTTTTCTAAGGATAGGAATTTCAGGCCTGCTATGTTAACTTTTTTCTGCACACCTGCATTCAGGATTTTGCTGATTGCATCCTAGGTGGTGCTAAATATGTTACTCTGTCTTCTGTTTCTGTAGTTAGATGTAAAGGCTTACTCAGGCTTGATTTTATTTTATTTTTTGCAAGAATATTTCATAGGTGGTGGTGTATACTTTCTATTGCATCATATCAGGAGGCATATAACATCTGGTTGCTCTTTTTTTTTGTGCAGTGGAAAGATTGATCAGTAGTTTCAGCTGTTGATCCATACCTTGTAAAATTACCCATTTGCTGTTTACCTAATGATTTTAGCACTGTTGATGAATCTGGCCAGATTTCATCATGCCATACAGAGTTGTAAAATCTAACTTTCTTTTTTATTTATTAGCTGGAATATTTCTATAAAGAACTTGTCCTCATCAACTATTCAATTACTCTGAGGTACAGTTAATAAAGAAAAGGTAATGAAAATAATTCACGATTCTTTCCTTTTACTTACCTATTTTCATAATAATAAGTTGGCTCCATCACATCCTCCAAAGGCAATATGTTTTTATTTTTAAAAATTGTTAGGAACACATGTATTTTCAACATATTTAGTATTTTAATCCTTTGAAATACTATCTTTTTCCTAAAATTGTTCATCTTTTGCTGTCTCTTCAAGTTAGCTCTGAGCCCTTTTGACATAATACCATTAGCTTTTAGTTATCTTTTTGCTTTCTGGTACAGTAAGGTATTTCAGGCTCATTTTGTATGTTTTCTATCCTAGATCTGAGATCAGCTGTTCTAAGAAACCCTACTTCCTTTTAGTGCAAAATGGTATTTAGAGACCACAGTCTGGATGATGGGGTGCTCAGTGCTCTGGATTTGTTAATGTATATAGGGCGTTTTAATGGAAATATGAAGAGTTAGGCAAGGTCAGGTTTTTTTTTTAAGAAAAATATCTCATGAATTTATCCTGATATTTCCAATTCAAATTTGAGATTATAGGGTTTTTACTTGTTTTATTTTTGTGTTTGTGTTTTTAACATGCTGAAAACATTGGTTTCTTGTGACATTAATAAAATTATTTTCTCTCTCTATGTTAATCAGTATAACAAGACCAATGCCATTATGAATAATATGGTTACTGAAATTGTTTAAAATTTCTTTTCAGTTCTTTTGGTCTTTGTTGTATAGCCTACTGAGGATTTACAATCAAATTACTCTGTTTTGAAGTCATTTGAAATAATTGTTCTCTGTTTGTTTACACTATCAACTTGATACATAGATTAGTTTGTTTCATTTTACTTTCACATTTTGGGAATCACTTTTAAAATTCTTAATTCAGTCTTTTTTTAAAAATTAATTAATTTTATTTTTGGCTGCATGAGGGCTTTCTCTAGTTTCAGGGAGAGGGGGCTACTCCTCGTTGGAGTCTGCAGGCTTCTCATTGTGGTGGCTTCTCTTATTGTGGAGCACAGGCTCTAGGCACATGAGCTTTAGTAGTTGTGGCACGCGGGCTCAGCAGTTGTGGCTCACAGGCTCTAGAACGCAGGCTCAGTAGTTGTGGCGCATGGGCTTAGTTGCTCCTCGACATGTGGGATCTTCCCGGACCAGTGCTCGAACCCGTGTCCCCTGCACTGGAAGGCAGATTCTTAACCACTGTGCCACCAGGGAAGTCCAATTCAGTCTTGTTTTATAATTATGTTAGATGTTTACATAGTTTCAAAGTCAAATCTAGAAAAGATAAATTTGGAGAAGTCTAGCTTCTATTCTTCTCCCTTCCACTCTCTTCTCTCCCTTTCCACAGGCAAATAATTTAATTAGCTTTGATTGATCTCTCTTTTTTAAAAAAGATGGAACCAAATGTATGTGTTTATATATTTGTGTTTTCTTTCTTAGATAAACACATGCATACTTTTCACATTGTTCAGAACCCAGCTTTTATTTAATAATATTTCCTGGAGGTCATACCATAATAGTATAGTATAGTATACAAGAATTTTTATTAGGCTCTGTTTTTTTTTTGTTTTTGTTTTTTTTTTCAGTACACGGGCCTCTCACTGTTGTGGCCTTTCCCATTGCGGAGCACAGGCTCCGGACGCGCAGGCTCAGCAGCCATGGCTCATGGGTCCAGCCGCTCCGCGGCATGTGGGATCTTCCCGGACCGGGGCATGAACCTGTGTCCCCTGCATCGGCAGGTGGACTCTCAACCACTGCGCCACGAGGGAAGCCCTAGGCTCTGTTTTTTATCTGGCATGGGATTTCCATACCATGAATGTAAAGTAAATTTGAACCCCAAACCTATCTTTAGGTTTTGCTCTTTCATGGGAAACTTTTTTCTTATTTAGAGCTCTTGGCAGAGAACCAGCTTCCTTGCTGCTCTCCTGGGCCTGTGAGTAGAGATTGTGTTTTGTTTTTAATATGCCTTTTTATGGAGTAAGCAATCTTTTTATTTGAACTTTTTACTCAGGTATATTAGTTATTTTCTAACTCTCCTACTTGTGTCGGTCCCAAACCATGTATTCTACCCCTATATAAGGACCTTAAAACCTCAGCTATTGGCCCTTAGGCCCTGTTTCTACTCTGTACTTCTTAAATTACCATGCTGTCAGCTTATACTCCTGTAACTGTGGCTTTGAGTTGTCTCTTTGTTTCTGGAGCCTGGGTATTTCTAAGCTATGTATTTCTTTGTTTGTTTGTATTTCATCCAGCCCTTCTTTTTGTTTGGAACAGGAGTGATTCACTTTGTCATCTTGCCAGAAGTAGATTGACAGCATTTATTTTCTGTCACCCATGTCTATGATCCCTTTTCTGTAATTAGCTGGCTAAAGGAATATATACATTCACACATATTAAACAATTTTATAAGATATATCTTATAACTAAAATTATGATATTTCCTACCAAATCTTTTCCCATTTCTTTCACTTGAAATATTATTTATCTTCTGTTACAGTTATTTTAAGATATTTTTAGTACATTCTCTTCCTTTTTCTCCTCTCTGCCTTGTTTATTTTCCTCTTTCTCTTAGTCAAAGAAAAATTTATGTAGGGAACCTAGGTCAACTAATCTTAGTGCTTCTTTCAAAAGATCAATAAATAAAGTCAAAAGGCTTTTAGACAACAGCATGATAGTGAATATAAATTCTTTTTAGTAAAATAGAAAAAATTACCTAAGTATAATTTGTGAACTCTAGTGCAGATTATTGGTTTAGGGTATTTCTTAAGTCTTTGAAGAATTTTTATCTAAAGACATTCATTCCTGTTTGATATTATGTCTTTCACTTGTGCTGCCCTCTAACTTGTATCTTCCCGTTACTTTCTTTTACACTTCTCTATTTGTAGGACAGGTGTTTCATTAAAACTATATCTAGTGTTAGCATGTCACATAGAGGAACTTTTGTATTTAATACATTTCAACTAGATCTTTTGCTGTGCATTTTTGCAAGTTAAAATTTGGAGGCAATATTAATATACATTAAATAGGTTGGAAATGTACAAGTTAGAGTTAAATATTCAGATCCCTCAAAGAGATCTATAGCTTTTAGAAAAATTCTCTTTTGGGGATGACACATTTACTTGGAATTTTGAGCAGAAGTAAGAATTTTGCAAAAGTATAAGAAAAGTTGTTTAAACTATTTTCAGGTATCTTTTCCTTTAAAAAGTCAGTTAAAATTGACATACGGTATTATATTAGTTTAAGGTGAACAAAATAGCGATTTGATATTTTTATACATTATGAAATGATCACTGCAATAAGAACAGTTACCATTTGTGATCATACAAAATTGTTATAATATTATTGAGTAGGTTTCCTATGTGTACATTACATCCCCATGACTTATTTTATAGCTGGAAGTTTGTATCTCATAATCCCTTTCACTTATTTTTCCATTCCCCTCACCTCCCTCCCCTTTGGCAACCACCAATTTGTTCTCTGTATCTATGAGTCTGTTGCTGTTTTGTTTTGTTTGTTCATTTGTCTTGTTTTTCAGATTCCACATATAAGTGGTTATCTGTTTTGGTATCAGGGTGATTCTGAACTTGTAGATTGAGTTTGGAAGCATTTTTTCCTTTGCAATTTTTTGGAATAATTTTAGAAAGATAGAATAATTTAGAAAGATGGAATAATTTAGAAATAATTTAGAAAGATGGAATAATTTTAACTCTTCTTCACATGTTTGGTAGAATTCACCTGTGAAGCTATCTGGATGTGGACTTTTGTTTTTTGGGAATTTTTTGATTACTGATTCAATTTTGTTACTTGTTATCAGTCTATTCAGATTTTCGGTTTCTCCATGATTCAGTTTTGAAGGATTGTATGTTTCTAGGAATTTATCCATATCTTCTGGGTTATCTAATTTGTTGGCATATAATTGATTATAGTATTCTCTTATGATCTTTTGTATTCCTGTGGGGTTGGGTGTATTTCTCCTCTTTCACTTCTGATTTTATTTATTTGGGCTCTCTCTTTTTTTCTTGATGAGTCTGGTTAAAGGTTTGTCAATTTTGTTTGTCTTCTCAAAGAACCAATTCTTAGTTTTATTGATCTTTTCTATTGATTTGTTAGTTTTTATTTATTTCTGCTCTGATCTTTATTAATTCCTTCCTTCTACTAACTGTGGACTTTGTTCTTTTTCTAGTTCCTTTAAATGTACATTTAGATTGTTTCTTCAGATTTTTCTTGTTTCTTGAGATAGGGCTATATCACTATGAACTTGCCTGTTAGAACTGCTTTTGCTGCATCCTGTAGATTTTGGACAGTTGTGTTTCCATTTTCATTTGTCTCAAGGTATTTTTTTAAATTCTTCTTTGATTTGTTTGTTGAAATTTGTTGTTTAGTATCATGTTGTTCAGTCTCCATGTGTGTGTTCTTTTTTTCCAATTTTCTTCTTGTAGTTGATGTCTAGTTTCATTCTGTATGGTGAGAAAAGATGCTTAATATGGTTTCAGTCTTCTTAAATTTATTGAGACTTGTTTTCTGGCCTAACATGTGATCTATCCCAGAGAAAGTTCCATGTGCACTTGAATAGAATGTGCATTCTGCTACTTTTGGATGGAATGGGGGTATTAAAGTCCCCTAGTATTATTGTATTGCTGTGTATTTCTCCCTTTATTTCTGTTAATATTTGTTTTACATATTTAGGTGCTCCTCTGTTGGGGGTGCCATAAGTGTTTACAAATGTTATATCCTCCTGTTGGATTGAATTCTTTATCATTATGTAATATCCTCCCTTCCTTTTGTTACAGTCTTTGTTTTAAAGTCTATTTTGTCTGATATGAGTATGACTACCCAGCTTTCTCTGTTTCCATTTGCATGGAATAACTTTTTCCACCCTTTCACTTTTAGTCTATGTGTGTTTTAGATCTGAGGTGAGTCTTGTACGCAGCATATAGAAGGCTCTTTGTTTTTTATCCCTTCAGCTACCCCTATGTCTTTTGATTAGAGCATTTAGTCCATTTACACTTAAAATGGCATTAAGTGCATACTTATCAATAATTACTTTGTTAATTGTTTTCTGGTTTTCTTGTAGTTCTTCTCTGTTCCTGTCTTCTTCTCTTGGCTTCTTCCCTTGTGGTTTGATGGATTCCTTTAGTATTATGTTTGTATTACTTTCTCTTTATCTTTTGTGTATCCATTGTATAGATTTTTGGTTTGTGGCTACCATGTTGTTCATATATATTGACCTGTACATATATCCATCTGTTTTAAGCTGATAGTCACTTATGTTCAAAGACATTCTAAAAGTACCACATTTTTAACCATCCCACCCCATTTTATTTTTTTGATGTCATATTTTACATCTTTTTAAAAAGTCTTTGTGTCCCTTAACTACCTAGTAGTTATAGTTGATTGTACTGCTTTCATGCTTTACCCTTTTTACTAGCTTTTTAAGTGGCTGATCCACTTGCCTTTACTATATATTTGCCTTTACCAGTGAGATTTTTTTATTCCATATATTCATATTTATAGTTGTAGCCTTTTCTGCTTAAAGATGACCCTTTAACATTTTTTGTAAGTCCAGTTTAGTGGGGATGAGCTCCTTTAGTTTTTGCTTGTCTGGGAAACTCTTTATCTCTCTTTCAGTTCTAACTGACAAACTTGCCAGATGGAGTATTCTAGGTTATAAGTTTTTTCCTGTCAGCACTTTAAATATATCCTGCCACTCTCTCTGGCCTGTAAAGTTTCTGCTGAAAAATCATCTGGTAGTCTTCCCTTGTATGTGATTAGTTGTTTTTCTCTTGCTACCTTTAGGATTCTCTCTTTATCTTTAACTTTTGCCATTTTAATTGTATGTCTTGGTGTGGGTCTGTTTAGGTTCATCTTGTTTGGGACTCTGTGCTTCCTATGCCTAGATGTCTGTATCCTTCCCTGGGTTAGGGAAGCTTTCAGCCATTATTTTTTCAGGTAAGTTTTCTGTCTCTTTCCCTTTTCTCCCTCTAAGACACCTATAATGCAAATATTAGTATGCTTGATGTTGTCAGTCCTAGATGGACTCAAGTGATGGCTCTCACTGGTGCCTTTGATCTCAGCCCTTTAGGTCCCTTAAACTCAACTCATTTTAAAAAAATTCTTCTTTTTGTTGTTCTGATTTGGTAATTTCCACTATTCTATCTTCCAGATCACTTACTCATTCTTCTGTATCATCTAGTCTGCTGTTTATTCCCTCTAGTGTATTTTTTATTTCAGTTATTGTATTCTCTAGTTCTGATTGGTTCTTTCTTATATTTTCTAAGTCTTTGTTGAAGTTCTCACTGAGGTCCTCCACTCATCTCCTGAGTTCAGTAAGCATCCTTATAACAGTTTCTTTGAATTCTTTATCAAGTGAATTACTTATCTCCATTTTCAGTAGCATTTTTTTTTCCCTTGGGTTTTATTTTGTTCTTTTGTTTGAAACATATTCCTCTGTCTCCTCTTTTTGTTTGAATTTAAGTTTTTGTTTCTCTGAATTAGGTGAAACAGCTACCTCTCCTGGTCTTGAAGGAGTGGCCCTGTATGGGAGCATCCCCTGTGTGGACTACTAGAACCTGATGGCTTTGGCAGGCTTGCTGGAGCTAGAGTGGCCAGGGACTAGGGGCTAGGGGCAGTCCCTGGGGAGCACTGCATCTAAGGCTGACTTGGAAGGGCAGTTAGGGCTAGAGCAGGCCCAGGTTGGGGTTTGTCCTTGGGGAGTGCTGTGCCCAAGGCCACATTGGTAGGGCAGCTAGGTCTGAAGTGTTTCCTGGCTGGGAGTAGTCCCTAGGCCAAGGCTACCTTGGTGGGGCAGCTGGAGCTGGAGCAGGTGTGGGTGGGGGAGTCCTAGATGGACTCAAGTGATGGCTCTCACTGGTGCCTTTGATCTCAGAGAGAGCTCCAGCAGTTCTCTTTCCATTTTGCTCTAGGGTTAGTAAATGAATTCCTTGCTGTGTAGTCTAGGTGCTCTTTAAACTGCTGTTTTATTCACTGTCTTCCAGGGTGTGTGATTCTGTGCTCAGACCCCTAAGCAATTTCCCTCCCTACTGAAAGTTGCTGTCAGGGGTGGGGTTCCCATGGATCCTGTGTCTCTGTCTTTCCTACACATTTCTATGTAGTCCTTCTATGTGCATAGTTGTTCAGTCAGCCCTTAGTCTTCTTCAAGAGGAATTACTCAATATGTGGGTGTGGACTTGATGTGTCCATGGGAGGTGCACTCAGGGTCTTCCTTTACCATCATCTTGTACCTCTCCAATCCCATTTTTTAGTTTCTTAAGTGATAAAAATGATAGTAATTTTATTCCTACTTATTTTTGTTAGCTTTTATCTCATATTACGTACAACATTTTAACCAGAGAGAAAAACAGTGCAAGAAATACAATTAAGTCTTTCGTTAGACTACTTTGACTCTTAGGTACCCCAAAAGATATTAATACTATGGTTTTCTTTTTTGTTATAAGACTTTTTTTTTTTTTTTTTTTTTTTTTTTTTTTTGTGGTATGCGGGCCTCCCTCTGTTGTGACCTCTCCCGTTGCGGAGCACAGGCTTCGGACGCGCAGGCTCAGCGGCCATGGCTCATGGGCCCAGCCGCTCCGCGGCATGTGGGATCCTCCCAGACCGGGGCGCGAACCCGGTTCCCCTGCATCGGCAGGCGGACGCGCAACCACTGCGCCACCAGGGAAGCCCTATAAGACTTATTTTTAAAGAAAGTTTGAAGCATAATACTTCAGTTATTTTTTTAAAAGACCGCTTAGAAAACCCAGTGCAAAAATGGAGTAATGCTATTTAAACTTGTGCATTGATCAGCAAAGTTAAAAGTGAAATGTTTTCTAATTGACCCATGCTTAATTAAGATCATGGAGTGTAGACATTTACTGACATGTTTATTGAATACATGAGGAATGTGAGAACTTAATGAGCATCTAACATTGACTTTTCCCGATACTTCAGGCTATGACACTCGCCATCATTTTCTTTATATATTCATGATGTCATCTGTGTCAAAGTTACATCAACTTAGATTTATGAATATGTATTACATTAAATGTACTTGAGAATAGTATATACGTTTAAATATGAATTTATAGATGGAGACAGTAAAACAAATATTAATAAGGAAAAACAGAGTTCAACAAAGTAACAACCCAAGGTCCTGTAGTTGTCACTATTCCACAGTGATGTGGAATTAAGAGAAAAAACTCAATTTTCTGTCTAATTGAATTTGTAAAAGCCGGATCTTTTATCCATATGTTTAAAACAGGAGCGTGTCTTTTCTCAGAACCTGTAAACCAACTACTTGAAAGATTGACAGCTGAGTGAAGAGAACACAACCTTATATTTGGTTTTAGGCAGCCGGAGTTTTAATCACAGCTCTGGTGATGAGGGGAATGCGAAGGTTTGCCTTTCACACAGCAACTTAAACAAATATAGCATAATATCTCCATTGCTATCCAAGTCATTTCCTGCTTTTCAGCATTCTTAACACACATTCTACACATTGCAGTAATAGAAATTCTATCAGAAATCTGGGCTTTGAGTTATTTGACATTTATCACAGTCTACGGAAATGACTAGATAAAGCTACTACTAATCACTGAAGCAGTGTGAACGAATTACATCTTCTAAAAATGTGCTCTACTGAATGTATTAAAAAAATTTAAGAAAGTGCTACATTTTAGAAGTCCAGTCATTTAGGCAGAATATTTGAGTCACTGAGCTTCTTCTCAGGTAGTTTTCTCTGTATGTAAGCTATCTCATTGAAAATTGGCATCATTCAATGCTGATATGTGTATCCATGGTAAAGAGGAAGCTAACTAGAGCAAACACTTAGGAAGATACCTATGTACCTGCATATAATATATCTTTCTTTTGCTGGCAAGGAAGAGACAGTCATCTCTTTATCATGCACCCAGAGATCTTGACTCCTTTAGAGGGATAAGAATTAGGTGAAAAGTTGTTGTGCTTTGAGATCCAAGGATAAATATTCAATTAACAAGAAAAAAATATCACAAAAGTCATGATATGTAAATTAAGAGTGCTTGGGAAAAATTATTTTATATGGCAAAGCTAGAAAGACATTAAAAACACCTTGTGTTTTTCTGTTTTCAACTCATGAACAAATAAATGTAGAAAACATGTTTATCTGTTTAGCTGGGCAAACAGTTTCCATAATGCATATATTAAAAGAGGATGCTGGGACTTCCTTGGTGGTGAATGGTTAAGAATCCGCCTGCCAATGCAGGGGACATGGGTTTGATCCCTGGTCCAGGAAGATTCCACATGCCATGGAGCAGCTAAGCCTGTGTACCACAACTACTGAGCCTGCGCTTCGGAGCCCATGAGCCACAACTACTGAAGCCTGCACGCCACAACTACTGAAAACCATGTGCCTAGAGCCCGTGCTCTGCAGCAAGAGAAGCCACCACAATGAGAAGCCCGTGCACTGCAATGAAGGGTAGGCCTGGCTGGCTGCAACTAAAGAAAGCCTGTGCACAGCAACGAAGACCCAATGCAGCCAAAAAAAAAAAAAAAAAGACTATGCCTAACTATTTCAGAATACTCAAGGTAGGGAGACATGGTAGAAAGAGAAGGGAATAATAGCAGAATTACTTGAATAAAAGCAACTCTGACAAAGTTGCTGGTGGGGTTTCTCCTATATGGGCCAAGCCATGCCATGTCCCCAATTCTCAATTTTTTTTTAACAGCTTTATTGGAGTATAATTGCTTTACAATGGTGTGTGAGTTTCTGCTTTATAACAAAGTGAATCAGTTATACATATACATATGTTGCCATATCTCCTCCCTCTTGTGTCTCCCTCCCTCCCTCCCTCCCTATCCCACCCCTCTAGGTGGTCACAAAGCACCGAGCTGATCTCCCTGTGCTATGCGGCTGCTTCCCACTAGCTATCTATTTTACGTTTGGTAGTGTATATATGTCCATGCCACTCTCTCACTTTGTTACAGCTTACCCTTCCCCCTCCCCGTATCCTCAAGTCCATTCTCTAGTAGGTCTGTGTATTTATTCCCGCCTTTCCCCTAGGTTCTTCATGACCATTTTTTTTCCTTTCTTAGATTCCATATATATGTGTTAGCATACGGTATTTGTTTTTCTCTTTCTGACTTACTTCACTCTGTATGACAGACTCTAGGTCCATCCACCTCACTGCAAATAACTCAGTTTCGTTTCTTTTTATGGCTGAGTAATATGCTATTGTATATATGTGCCACATCTGCTTTATCCATTCATCTTTTGATGGACGCTTAGGTTGCTTCCATGTCCTGGCTATTGTAAATGGAACTGCAGTGAACATTGTGGTACATGAATCTTTGTGAATTATGGTTTTCTCAGGTTATATGCCCAGTAGTGGGATTGCTGGGTCATATGGTAGTTCTATTTTTAGTTTTTTAAGGAACCTCCATACTTCTCTCCATAATGGCTGTATCAATTTACATTCCCACCAAGAGTGCAAGAGGGTTCCCTTTTCTCCAACCCTCTCCAACATTTATTGTTTGTAGATTTTTTTGATGATGGCCGTTCTGACTGGTGTGAGGTGATACCTCATTGTAGTTTTGATTTGCATTTCTCTAATGATTAGTGACGTTGAGCATCCTTTCATGTGTTTATTGGCAATCTGTATATCATCTTTGGAGAAATGTCTATTTAGGTCTTCTGCCCATTTTTGGATTGGGTTGTTTGTTTTTTTTGATATTGAGCTGTATGAGCTGCTTGTAAATTTTGGAGATTAATTCTTTGTCAGTTTCTTCGTTTGCAAATATTTTCTCCCATTCGGAGGGTTGTCTTTTCATCTTGTCTATGGTTTCCTTTGCTGTGCAAAAGCTTTTAAGTTTCATTAGGTCCCATTTGTTTATTTTTGTTTTTATTTCCATTTCTCTAGGAGGTGGGTCAAAAAGGGACTTGCTGTGATTTATGTCATAGGGTGTTCTGCCTATGTTTTCCTCTAAGAGTTTTATAGTGTCTGGCCTTACATTTAGGTCTTTAATCCACTTTGAGTTTATTTTTGTGTATGGTGTTAGACAGTGTTCTAATTTCATTCTTTTACATGTAGCTGTCCAGTTTTCCCAGCACCATTTATTGAAGAGGCTCTCTTTTCTGCACTGTATATTCTTGCCTCCTTCATCGAAGATAAGTTGACCACATGTGTGTGGGTTTATCTTTGGGCTTGCTATCCTGTTCCATTGATCTATATTTCTGTTTTTGTGCCAGTACCAGACTGTCTTGATTACTGTAGCTTTGTAGTATAGTCTGAAGTCAGGGAGCCTGATTCCTCCAGCTCTGTTTTTCTTTCTCAAGATTGCTTTGGCTATTCGGGGTCTTTTGTGTTTCCATACAAATTGTGAAATTTTTTGTT
>NC_041221.1:92831324-92833093 GCF_002837175.3 Physeter macrocephalus | reverse complement strand
ATTCCTTTTATTTCTTTTTCTTCTCTGATTGCTGTGGCTAAAACTTCCAAAACTATGTTGAATCATAGTGGTGAGAGTGGGCAACCTCGTCTTTTGCCTGATTTTAGAGGAAATGGTTTCAGCTTTTCACCACTGAGAACAAAGTTGGCTGTGGGTTTATCATATATGGCCTTTATTATGTTGAGGTAAGTTCCCTCAATGCCTACTTTCTGGAGAGTTTTTTTTTTTTTTTTTTTATCATAAATGGGTGTTGAATTCTGTCAAAAGCTTTTTCTGCATCTGTTGAGATTATCATATGGTTTTTATCCTTCAACTTGTTAATATGGTGTATCACATTGATTGATTTGTGTGTATTGAAGAATCCTTGCATCCCTGGGATAAACGCCACTTGATCATGGTGTATGATCCTTTTAATATGCTGTTGGATTCTGTTTGCTAGTATTTTGTTGAGGATTTTTTGCATCTATGTTCATCAGTGAAATTGGTCTGTAGTTTTCTTTTTTTGTGACATCTTTGTCTGGTTTTGGTATCAGGGTGATAGTGGCCTCGTAGAATGAGTTAGGTCATGTTCCTCACTCTGCTATATTTTGTAGCAGCTTGAGAAGGATACCTGTTAGCTTTTCTCTAAATGTTTGATAGAATTCACCTGTGAAGCCATCTGGTGTTGGGCTTTTGATTGTTGGAAGATTTTTAATCACAGTTTCAATTTCAGTGCTTGTGATTGGTCTGTTTATATTTTCTATTTCTTCCTGGTTCAGTCTCAGAAGGTTGTGCTTTTCTAAGAATTTGTCCATTTCTTCCAGGTTGTACATTTTATTGGCATATAGATGGTTGTAGTAATCCCTCATGATTCTTTGTATTTCCGCAGTGTCAGTTGTTACTTCTCCTTTTTCATTTCTAATGAAATGAAACATTCTAATGAATGTTGATTTGAGTCTTCTCCCTTTTTTTCTTCATGACTCCGGCTGATTGTTTATCAATTTTGTTTATCTTCTCAAAGAACCAGCTTTTAGTTTTATTGATCTTTGCTGTTGTTTCTTTCATTTCTTTTTTGTTTATATCTGATCTGATCTTTATTATTTCTTTCCTTCTGCTAACTTTAGGGGTTTTTTTTGTTTTGTTCCTCTTTCTGTAATTGCTCTAGGTGTAAGGTTAGGTTGTTTATTTGAGATGTTTCTTGTTTCTTAAGGTAGGATTGTATTGCTATAAACTTCCCTCTTACAACTGCTTTTGGTGCATCCTGTAGGTTTTGGGTCATCATGTTTTCATTGTTACTTGTTTCTAGGAATTTTTAAATTTCCTCTTTGATTTCTTCAGTAATCTCTTGGTTATTTAGTAGTGTATTGTTTAGCCTCCATGTGTTTGTAGTTTTTATAGTTTTCTCCCTGTAATTGATAGCATTGTGGTCAGAAAAGATACTTGATACAATTCAATTTTCTTAAATTTACCAAGGCTTGATTTGTGACCCAAGATATGATCTTTTCTGGAGAATGTTCCATGAGCACTTGAGAAGAAAGTGTATGCTGTTGTTTTGGGGTGGAATGTCCTATAAATATCAATTAAGCCAGTGTTGTTTAATGTATCATTTAAAGCTTGTGTTTCCTTATTTATTTTCATTTTGGATCATCTGTCCATTGGTGAAAGTGGGGTGCTAAAGTCCCCTACTATGATTGTGTTACTGTCGATTTCCCTTTTTATGGCTGTTAGAATTTGCCTTATGTATTGAGGTGCTCCTATGTTGGGTGCATAAATATTTACAATTGTTATAT
>NC_041221.1:92789406-92830959 GCF_002837175.3 Physeter macrocephalus | reverse complement strand
CCATGGCTCACGGGCCTAGCCACTCCGCGGCATGTGGGATCTTCCCGGACCGGGGCACAAACCCGTGTCCCCTGCATCAGCAGGCGGACTCTTAACCACTGCGCCACCAACGAAGCCCCAGCTTTCTTTTGATTTCCATTTGCATGGAATATCTTTTTCCATCCCCTCACTTTCAGTCTGTATCTGTTCCAGGTCTAAAGTGGGACTCTTGTAGACAACATATATATAGGTCTTGCTTTTGTATCCATTCAGCCAGTTGATTTCTGTTGGTTGGAGCATTTAATCCATTTACATTTAAGGTAATTATCGATATGTATGCCTCTGTTACCATTTTCTTAATTGTTTTGGGTTTGTTATTGTAGGTCTTTTCCTTCTCTTGTGTTTCCTGTCTAGAGAAGTTCCCTTAGCATTTGTTGTAAAGCTGGTTTGGTGGTGCTGAATTCTCTTAGCGTTTGCTTGTTGGTAAAGGTTTTAATTTCTCTGTCAAATCTGAATGAGAACCTTGCTGGGTAGAGTAATCTTGGTTGTAGCTTTTTCCCTTTCCTCACTTTAAATATGTCCTGCCACTCCATTCTGGGTTGCAGAGTTTCTGCTGTGAAATCAGCTGTTAACCTTATGTGGATTCCCTTGTATGTTATTTGTTGCTTTTCCCTTGCTGCTTTTAATATTTTTTTCTTTGTGTTTAATTTTTGATAGTTTGATTAATATGTTTCTTGGTGTGTTTCTCCTTGGATTTATCCTATGTGGGACTCTGTGCTTCCTGGAATTGATTCACTATTTCCTTTCCCATATTAGGGAAGTTTTCAACTATGATCTCTTCAAATATTTTCTGAGTCCCTTTCTTTTTCTCTTCTTCTTTTGGACCCCTATAATTCAAATGTTGGTGCATTTAATGTTGTCCCAGAGGTCTCTGAGACTGTCCTCAATTCTTTTCATTCTTTTTTCTTTATTTTGCTCTGTGGTAGTTATTTCCACTATTTTATCTTCCAGGTCACTTTTCTGTTCTTCTGCCACAGTTATTCTGCTATTGATTCCTTCTAGAGAATTTTAAATTTCATTTATTGTGTTGTTCATCATTGTTTATTTGCTCTTTAGTCCTTCTAGGTCCTTGTTAAACTTGTATTTTCTCCATTCTATTTCCAAGATTTTGGATCATCTTTACTATCATTACTCTGAATTCTTTTTCAGGTGTACTGCCTATTTCCCCTTAATTTTTTTGTCTTGTCGGTTTTCACTTTGCTTCTTCATCTGCTGCATATATCTCTGTCTTCTCATTTTGCTTAACTCACTGTGTTTGGGTCTCCTTTTGGCAGGCTGCAGGTTTGTAGTTCCCGTTGTTTTTGGTGTCTGCCCCCAGTGGGTAAGGTTGGTTCAGTGGGTTGTGTAGACTTCCTGGTGGTGGGGACTGGTGCCTGTGTTCTGGTGGATGAGGCTGGATCTTGTCTTTCTGGTGGGCAGGATTGCATCTGGTGGTGTGTTTTGCGGTGCCTGTGAACTTATGATTTTAGGCAGCCTCTCTGCTAATGGGTGGGGTTGTGTTCCTCTCTTGCTAGTTGTTTGGCATGGGGTGTCCAACTTTGGATTTGCTGGTCATTGAATGGATCTGGATATTAGCGTTGAGATCGAGATCTCTCGGAGAGCTCTTGCCAATTGATATTACGTGGGGCTGGGAGGTCTCTGTAGGCCATTGTCCTGAACTCGGCTCTCCCACCTTAGAGGCTCAGTCCTCCCCCCTGGCCGGAGCACTAAGACCCTGTCAGCCACAAGGCTTGGAAGAAAAGGGAGATAAAAGAAAGGAAAGTAAAGTAAAATAAAATGGTTATTAAAATAAAATAATTATTTAAAAAAAAGAGAGAGCAACCACCAATAAACAAATCTACCAATGATAACAAGCCTTAAAAACTATACTTAAAAAAAAAAAACCACAACGGACAGACAGAACCGTAGGACAAATGGTATATGCAAAGCTGTACAGACATAATTACACAAAGAAGCATACACATACACACTCACAAAAAGAGAAAAAAGGAGAAGAAATATATATATATATATATATATATATATATATATATATATATAAAGGAAAAGAGAAACCAAATCTATAAACAAATCTACCAATGATAATAAGGTCTAAATACTTAGATAAACATAAAACCAGAAAAAAATTATGTCCAGAAAGCAAACCCCAAGTCTACACTTCTCCCAAAGTCCACCTCCTCAATTTTGGGATGGCTTGTTGTCTCTTCAGGTATTCCACAGATGCAGGGTACATCAAGTTGATTTTGGAGATTTAATCCGCTGCTCCTGAGACTGCTGGGAGAAATTTCCCTTTCTCTTCTTTGTTCACACAGCTCCTGGGGTTCAGGTTTGCATTTGGCCCCACCTCTGCGTGTAGGTCGCCTGAGGGCATCTGTTCCCTGCCCAGACAAGATGGGATTAAAGTAGCAGCTGATTAGGGGGCCCTGGCTCACCCAGGCTGGGGAGAGGGAGAGGTACGGGATGTGGAGTGAGCCTGCAGGTGCAGAGGCTTGCATGATGTTGCAACATCCTGAGGTATGCTGTGTGTTCTCCTGGGAGAGTTGTCCCTGGATCACAGGACCCTGGCAGTGGCGGGGCTGCACCGGCTCCTGGGCGGTGTGTGGATAGTGACCTGTGCTTGTACACAGGCTTCTTGGTGGCTGCAGCAGCAGCCTTAGCATTTCATGCCCGTCCCTGGTTTCCACGCTGGTAGCCACAGCTTGCTGCACTCGTCTCGAGCTCATTTAGGCAATGCTCTGAATCTCCTCTCCTTGCTCACCCTGAAATAACGGTCTCTTGCCTCTTAGACAGTTTCAGACTTTCTCTTCGACTCCCTCCTGGCTAGCTATGGCACACTAGCCCCCTTCAGGCTGTGTTCACGGAGCCAACCCCAGTCCTCTCCCTGGGATCTGACCTCTGAAGCCTGACCCTCAGCCCCCAGCCCCTACCTGCCCCAGCAGGTGAGCAGACAAGCCTCTCAGGCTGGTGAGTGCTGGTCAGTGCTGATCCTCTGTGCGGTAATCTCTTCGCTTTCCCCCCGCACCCCTGTTGCTGCACTCTCCTCCGTGGCTCCGAAGCTCCCCCCCCAACCCCCGTCCACTCCCTGTTTCCACCAGTGAAGGGGCTTCCTAGTGTGTGGAAACTTTTCCTCCTTCACAGCTCCCCTCCAGAGGTGCAGGTCCTGTCCCTATTCTTTTTTCTCTGTTTTTTCTTTTTTCTTTTGCCCTATGCAGGTATGTGGGGAGTTTCTTGCCCTTTGGGAAGTCTGAGGTCTTCTGCCAGCATTCAGTAAGTGTTCTGTAGGAGTTGTTCCACATGTAGATGTATTTTTGATGTGTTTGTGGGGAGGCAGGTCATCTCCACATCTTACTCCTCTGCCATCTTGAAGGTCCTCCTGAAATCTTTTTTTTTAATGGCAGTGTTTATAGCTATAAATTTCCCTCAGAGCTCTGGTTTTGCTGCATCTTATAAGTTTTGGTGTGTTGTGTTTTTATTTTTTTATCTCAAAGTATTTTCTAATTTCCCTAGTGATTCTTTCCTTGATTTATTGGTTCCTTAAGAGTTTGTTGGGACTTCCCTGGTGGCACAGTGGTTAAGAATCCGCCTACCAATGCAGGGGACGTGGGTTCAAGCCCTGGTCCAGGAAGATCCCACATGCCACAGAGCAACTAAGACCGTGTGCCACAGCTACTGAACCTGCGCTCTAGAGCCCGTGAGCCACAACTGCTGAGCCCATGTGCCACAGCTACTGAAGCCTGTGCGCCCAGAGCCCATGCTCTGCAACAAGAGAAGCCACCGCAATGAGAAGTCTGTGTGCGGCAACGAAGCGTAGCCCCTGTTCGCTGCAACTAGAGAAAGCCCGCATGCAGCAGCAAAGACCCAACACAGCCAACAATAAGCAAAAAAAAAAAAAATTAAATTAAAAAAAAAAGAGTGTGTTATTTACTTTCCATGTATTTAAAAGTTTTCCAGTTTTCCTTTTGTTATTGATTTCTAGCTTTGTTCCATTGTGGTTAGTTCCACTGTAAACATCCATTGTATGATTTAGGTATTTTGAAATTTGAGAATTATTTTATGGCCTAACATATGGTCTATTCTGTAGAATCTTCTGCATGCAGTTGAGAAGAATATATGTTTTGTCATTGTTAAGTGGCAAGTTCTGTATATGTCTGTCAGGTGTAGGTGATTTATAGTGTTGCTCAGGTCCTCTATTTCCTTAGTGATTTTCTGTCTACATGTCCTCTACATTATTGAAAGTGAGCCGTTGAAGTTTCCAACTATTATTGGAGACTGTCTATTTCTCCCTTCAGTTCTGTCACTGTTTGCTTCATATACTTCGAGGCTCTGTTGTTTGGTATGTATATGTTTATAATTGTTATATCTTCCTGGTGCATTGATCCTCTTGTCAGTATAAAATGTCTTTCTTTTTCTCTTGCAACAGTTTTGTATGTAAAATCAATTTTGTCTGATATCAATATACGTAGCCAGGCTTCCATTTGGTTACTGTTTGCATGGAGCATCTTTTTCCATCCCTTGACTCTCAACCTATTTGTGTCTTTGGGTCTAAAATGAGTCTCTTATAAGCAGCATATAGCTGTATCATGTTTTTTAAAAAAATTATTCTGTCTATATCTTTTAATTGATGAGTTTAACTCATTTACATGTAAAGTAATTACTGGTAATGAAGGACTTGTATCTGCAATTGTGCTATTTGTTTTCTGTGTCATTTTTTGTTGTTCCTCAACTTCTTTGATACTGACTTATTTTGTGTTTGATTTTTTTTTCTGTATACCATTTTGATTCCCTTTCCCTTTCTTTTTACATAGTTTTAGTTATTAGTGGTTACCATGGGAATTACAGTTAACAATCCTAAATTTATAAAACTATAGTTGGAATTGATACCAACTTAACTTCAATAGCATACATTAACTACTCCTAACTGTCTCCATCTTCCCCTTTATGTTGTTATTGTTATAGATTGAGTCTTTATGCATTGTGTGCCTATTAACATAGATTTATAATTATTGTTTTATACATTTGTCTTTTAAGTGAAATAGGAAATAAAATGAGGAGTTACCTACCAGAAATACAGTATTATTAGGTTTTATATTTATCTGTGTAGTTACCTTTACCATTGTTCTTTATCTCTCTGTGTGGCTTTGAATTACTGTCTAGTATTCTTTTATTTCAACCTGAGGGATTCCCTTTATCATTTCTTATAGAGCAGATTACTAGTAACGAATTCCCTTAGCTTCTGTTTGACTAAGAATGTCATAATTTCTCCTTTATATTTGAAGGATTGTTTTGCTGAATACAGAATTCCTGGTTGACATGCTTTTCCTTTCAATTCTTTAAATATATTGCTCTACTGCCATTTAGTCTCTATGGTTTTCGATAAAAAATAGGCTGTTATTCTTTTTGAGAATGGCTTCTATGTGATTAATCACTTACCTCTTGCTGCTTTCAAGATTCTCTCTGTCTTTGTCTTCAGCAGTTTGATAATAATATGTCATGGTATGGATTTCTTTGAGTTTGTCCTGCTTGGAGTTTGTTGAGATTCTTGGGTGTGTGTATTTTTGTATTTCATCAAATTTGGGAAGTTTTTGGACAGTATTTCCTCAAATATTTTTTTCTGCCTTGTTTTTCCTTCTGGGACTCCTATTATATATATGTTGGTATATTTGATGCTGTCCCATAAGTCTCTGAGGCCTTGTTCATTTTTCTTTGTTTTCTTTCTACTCCTCAGACTGGGCAGATACAATTGCCCTGCCTTCAGATTTGATGACTCCTGCTCGTATCTGTTGTTGAATGCCTCTTGTGAATTTTAAAATTTTATCTGTTGTACTTTTTGATTCCCAAATTTCTACTTTGATCTTTTTAACAATTTCACTCTCTTTCTTAATATTCCTTATTTGTTCATAGTTTTCCTGATTTCTTTTAATTCTTTGTCTGTGATGTTCTTTAGCTCTTTTAGCATATTTAAGACAGTAAATTTAAAGTCTTTGTCTAGTAAGTTAATGTGTGGGCTTCCTCAGGATGGTTTCCATCAATTTCTTTCTTTCTTGTTTTTTTCTTTCTGTGAATGAGTGATACATTCCTATTTCTTTGTGTGCTTTGTAATTTTCGTGTTGAGATATGGACATTTTGAATATTGTAATGTAATTCTGGAAATCAGATTCTCCCACTACACCAAGGACTGTTATTACTTGATGAAGTCTGCAGTTGTTCATTTGTTTAGTGACTTTTCCAAATTGTTTTTTTTGCAAAGCCTATATTCCTTGTCATGTGTGGTCACTTCAGTCTATGTTCTGTTATCTCTGTGGTCAGCTCGTGACCTGACAGAGATCTCCTTAAGTATCTGGATACAGTAAGATAAAAAAATGTAAAGGGGGGCTTCCCTGGTGGCGCAGTGGTTGAGAGTCCGCCTGCTGATGCAGGGGACATGGGTTCATGCCCCGGTCCGGGAGGATCCCACATGCCGTGGAGCGGCTGGGTCTGTGAGCCATGGCCTCTGAGCCATGCATCCGAATGTAACGGGTATTCTGTCTCTTTAACTTCCTTCAATGATGCCAGGAAAGCAGTTCAACCCATTAAGGTTGAACTAATGGCCAGCCTCTGTGCTGGCCCCTTAGTGAACTGCCAGGCAGATCAAAACACAGAAATCTGTTTTTTTGGAGGAAGATCCTTATTGTTGACCCTCATGCCAAAAAGTTGTATCAGGAATTCAGGCCATCATCCCCATTGTTACTTTCATTAGAGCTTGAGTATTGTTGCTGCTTTGCATGATGTTGAAACTGATGAAAATTTACCAGCCTCTTTCTTTGTCAAGCACTTCCCTGGATGCTACAAGTGTTCAACTAGACCCTGGAGTTCTGAAATACTTAATTCCAACTGTTCTTACCAGCTCGATAGTTGTTTTGGTGAAGGGACTGACTCTAGAGCTTCATACTCTGTCATCTACCATAATATCGCTCCCTTCCATGTTCATTCTTAAAAGTGTTCCAGTTTGAACAATAAGTTTTATTGTCACCCATTTGTAATTAAATGACAGGGACAAGAGAAAAGATGAAAACAAGTTCTTACAGAAAAAATAAGCCATGAGGATCATCAATAAATATTGATTGCTCAGAGTATAAGCTGTCAGATGAATGCTATAGGGTTTTCCTAGTTTCAGTTCAATATAGTTCCTCCCCTTTAGGAAATTTTCATACTAGTTTAGCATCAGTACTGTGAATGAATGCCTTTGTTGGAAGGCTTGACAGATAACGTTGATTTTCATTGTGAGTTTATTTATGGGGGTATTGTCATTGTAACATGTGAACTGAGACATGGAATATGTGGAACAGCCTTATCTCTTGTTGCTGACATGGGTGCCCTATTGTCTGTCTTTCTACTTGCTCCCCTTTTGCAAATCTGTGGGTGGGTCATGAACAATTGCTTCATGGCTGTGTGCAGTCTGCAGGCCTTATGTTGTGTAGGCCTGCTATAGACAATGCTCTTTAATTGGGCAGAAAAGTTGCTGCCTTGGCTTCTCTCCCATTTCAGAAAGCTGAGTACATGCTGTTACTGCAGCATTTCCAGTCTATGCCAGCTTGAGGAGCAAGATCCTAGGATTGAAAATCAACTAGGGGCTTGACATGGTGATAAGTAGCACTGCATTTTGACTTTTGAATCTGGTTATAATGTAAGGAGGTACTTTTTTGAACATGCATTAATATGCATTTAATTATTCTGGAAATTCACTAGACTTCAGCTGCTTTTAGAGTCCCACTTATGATGGTTCTCATCAAAGTTTCTGGTAACTACTCAGAAGAGAATAATAGAGTATAATTGGGAAATAATACTTTCAATAAGAGATCTTGACTGTCTCTCCAGCTCTTCCACACATACTCAGAATGCTACAGGTAATAGGAAATTTAATCTTTAAAAATGTAAGTGAATAAAAGTGGAAAAGTGGAAATGAGTTGTTTACCTTTTCTCGTGATTTGTATTAAACATGAGTAAGCTAGTTTTGGTAAAATTAGGTGAAACAGTTTCCTATTTCTGTAAGTAGCCACATTTTATGGTTGAATTTTAAACTCTGGAAAAAGAGGGTTGTCATAAAGTGCCTGTCAAAGTATTAGCTATGTCATGTGAAAGAACTGCATATAGTATCTTGACAGTATAAAAACTTCTTTGAAAATATTTTTATTATAATTAAAATATCTAAATTATAATCACCTACTAAGAAACAAATAGTATTAAAATTGCCAACACCATAGCTTTGGTAATGCACATTTGAATATTTAATTGTGTTTCTATAAACAGCTTCTCTAATGCTACATTTTCAGTGAATATGATGGGCCTTCTGTTAGTGTTGGCATTTGAGCAATCTTGCTTTCTGTTTTCCTCTTATATCTACGACGAGAAGTATTCCCACCTGAAATTTCCCCAAAGTTTCACTTGGGAAACAGAACATGATTTGAAAGATGTTTTCTGTTGTATGTTGCTCAAATCAGCTTTGCACTGAATCAAGCCAAATGATGAAAATATAGTCCAGCCTTCTTTCCAGCAGAATGCAATTACCTCTAAGGCCTATAGTAGAAGACCAACTAATTGAGAACACTTGTCTTTGTTTTCAGCTAGCAAAGATTCTTAATTAAGAATGTCCATTTTTTAAATTCAAAAAGGTGGGTTTACTTTTAATGAACTAAGAGTTGGGAGATCTGAAAATTAAAGCATGTGCAGGTTATCCTCTTCCTCAAGGGGACATATACTACTGCTGTGCTCGTGTGAAGTAATAATGAGATACCATAAGCAAACAGTAGATGTTTCATGTCAGATGGTTCTTCAGTAACGTTAGGGGGGGAAAAAGCAGCTGATGTATGGGATATTGAAGGCAGATTAAGTTGTTAATGTATATTAGTATATTCTTAATTTCCTTTTAATTGAAAAAGACATATTGACTTTAATTAGAACCATTTCACAGGAACTGTCAATTAGCACATGTCAAACTAGTTAATTCAGAACAGAATTCTTTTAATTAGGGTCTGCTTTCCTTTAACTATGGGGCCAATGAAATCAGCCTTTCCTTATCTAGATTTTAAATGTCTCTAAGACATATAATACAAATGTAGACTCTTATCTATTATTAGAAGCCCATATGGATAACATTAAAATGATGATGCTGGCATTGTTCATGCAGCACAAATCAGAGTCCCTTTATGACTGTTAGAAAAAAAATGGCTTTGAACAAAGACTATTTTAAATACCAGATTTATCCTACTTTAAAGAGACTACAAAATTTATGACATGCATGTTCACATTTAAAGTATTATTTAATACGTCTGCTCAAATAAATGGGCCTATTCAAACGTTTTGTGTGTTCTATCAGCCGAAGACACATAAAACATTATCAAGCCATACAGCAACATTTTTCCCTTAAATGAACTGTAATCAAAAAGGGAAAACAGACTGAATGAATTTTTTTTGCCCGACATGAAAATAGCATTGTTAACTTTCATTGCATCCAAAGATTTAATACCAATAGTTGATGCAGTGCCTAAACCACTGGTAGTGAGTTAATGTGATCTTAGTAATCAGACAGTGTAAAATCTGCAGCTTGGATCTTGCTTGTTGTAATGATGTGGAATTATAGCATTTTAGTTACAGTTGGCATGAGGATTGGCACATACAGTGAGCTTGGTGGGGCAGGGCTGTGTGATGTTCACCTACAGAATAGGTATGCTCAAAATTTTAAAAAAGATTTTAAGTTATATGTAAAGAGAGAATTAATATGAAATCTAGCTTACTGTATCATGTGAGGTTTAGTCACTATTTTACTGAGTTACCGCAAGCAAGGGTTACAGAAATTAATAAAAAGAATATTTAATAAGCTAAACTTGAGATTCCACAGAGAAATATCCCGTAAGGTATTTTATGTAACCTCAACTTGTTCATCTTATTGTAAGTACATTTAGCTTCATAACAGTAGTGTGCCTTTCTAAAATGTGTTATACTGTATCAGTGACTGCATTTGTGCCAGGTGAATTAAATGAAGAACTGTAGTAATCTTCTAATTTTGGTTAACGTAGGCAAAACAAGGGCAATAAACAAACAGGTGAAAAAATGCTCCCCCAAAACCCCATTCTTTTTCTTCCAGAGCTGACCTTTCTCTTCTGAACTATTTCTAGAGCTACCCTAGCTCTCTGTGTTTGAGTGACAGCCTACATTCAGCATGTCCATATTTTGTTGAGATCTGTAGTGTTTAACTTTTTGGTGTCATATCATCATTTGAATCTGTGATGAGATACTAATCCTCTTCCCAGAAAAATCCACATAGGCATACATGCACTAAAATGTTCAGGATGGGAAATCTTAACTTCTTACAAAATAAGTTGGCACAACTCGTTGAAGGATGTAACCTCTGTTTGATATAATTAACTACTTGTAGTGTTGCAGGCACTATATTTGGCTCTGGGAGTATAACAATGAGTAAGATAAAAACCTTAGCATCTGAGTCAGTGTGACAAATTATTAGCACATTTTCAGACATTACTGTGTGATTCTTCTTTTAACCTTTTTTACCCTCTGAACTGTTTAAAATTTGATCTGTATTTGCAAATCTTGTACAAGTTACCAGTCTGATATGATTGACAATTTTACATAAAAATTGCCTGAAAAATATAATTACTAGAACATTAGAGGAGATTAATTTTATGAGTTTAATGCAACAGATTTTATTAATCCTTTTAATCTTATTTATAATGCTGTTTTGGTTAATAACCTCAGGTAATATTAATATCATAATTTTGACCAACCTTTTAGTTATGTTTATTCATTTAAATTATATAATTTATAATTATTTACAAAGAAGACCAAGCCTACTAACATGATTTTTATAAATTAGTCTCATTTAAACTCAAAATAAGCTGTTGCTAATGATCTTGGGTGGGGGCGCTAATTAATTTCTGGATCATCCATGATAGGTTATCCGTGCTGTGCCAGGATTTAAGTTTGAACAGTGGCTGAGCTAGGTCTGCTTTCCAGAAATACCAACACACCCAGTATTAATTCCTTTGTATCTTAAAAGGGGTATTTTTTGGTGTGTGTGTGTGTATATATCTGTGTGTCTGTTCTTTAAGAGTGTACTATAGCATTGTTAAATAAATAAATACAAATAAAAATATATTTATTTATAGACATAAATATATAAATATATAAGCATTTTATATATATGTATAAAAAATATATATGTATAAAAATACAAAAAAAGATATATAAAAATAACCTATAACTATACCAGCCATAGGTAATCACTATAAATATTTTGGTGTTTTTTATATGTTTGTGCTGAGAATTTTATTAGGTCATTACATTTTATTCATAATTGTGATTTAAATGGCTGCATTGTATTCACTTTTAAATCTGAGTTTTTTTGAGTTTTGCATTTTTTCCTTCTGCTCCAGTAAGTAATGTTGGAATGCACATCTTTTATATATAAAAACTTTATTCGTATTTCTGATTATTTCCTTAGGTTAATTCTTAGGGGGAGAGTTACTGGGCAAAGAGAATAAACATCAATATTTCATAAATGTTACCACAAATTGCTTTTCAGAAGTGTCAATTTGTACCCCCACTAACCCCAAATGTGACTTTCTAACAGAAAAGTGAGTTACTTTTTGAATATACAGTTTGGCTAGTTGTTAAGACAGTCGATTAGTCTATAGTTTTTGGCCAATTGATTCTTGTCTAATTGATTCAGTTTGGCACTAATTTAGGAAGAGGCCAAATAACATTCTAATGACCCATGAGATCTTGCCTGGGATTTTCAAAAAGATAGCTTTTAATTTAGAAGTAATGTTTAAAGTAATATTTGTTGTTAAGTGGTAACTGGTATGCCAGTTTGACATAGTCATATCTTGATTTTTTTGTATGTGTTACGAGGTCTCTTCGGGGCTCATTTCTATAGCAATTTTTAGAGGAAAATGAGATTCTTCTAATGTGCAATTAAAGTATTTGCATTATTGGCAATATACATTATAGAGAAACTTAAGGGTAAAAATCAGCTCATTTTATTTTGTAGTAAAATCAGAAATAGCAAAAATATGCTAACATGATAATATCTAATGAGGGAAATGTTCTATACAGATGTCTGTTTTTCTGTTAATCCCTAAAATGACTGTATGCTTTTATTTATATGAGTAACATCGGATATAAACATGTTGCTAGGAATACATATCCACTTACAAAAAGATAAACACAATATGAGTTTAGAATTTTAATAAATTCTGTTTTAAAGGTGAATTAAACCTTTGGATAATGTAAGTTTTGAGATTTCAGCAAAGATGTAATATCTATGTATGCCACTTCTGAGAGTTATTTAGGTATTTTTCTCTTGTTTAGCTATATCTAGTATAGCTTCTAACATAGAGAAATGAGAACTGAGTCCTGTATGATGGATCTTTTATGGGGCACAGGGAAATATAATTTTACTTAGTTATTTTTGAAGCCTCCATCTAGGCACACTGGCAACCAATTTTATCTTTATTACAGTATGTACATAACAAGGTCATATGCTCTGAAGCTAACTCAAAGGGCATATGAAAGGAAAAGAGAACAATTTTTGTTTTTGCTGTTGTCATTAGGGATTTTCATATTTTCTTTGTACATTGGGCACCTTTTCATGTTTATTATACTATGCTGATAAGCAATGTCACATTTCATTAAGTTAACACCAAGTTAGTGAAAATGAAAAGCAGAATATTTTGCTGCTCTTACTGTTGTTTCAGATTTTTATCCTGTAAATACCTAACTTTTATGGTTATGAGTTATTTCAGAATGGGAATGCCTTAGGGAGATGTATTTTGTTTTAAGCCAGATTAGGCTGCTAACCTAAATTTGGACCTATCCCTTCACTGTTGATAAATGTGTTGTGGTACTAATATGGACAAATACAAACAGTTGTTATATTCTGCACTCTTGAATGTCAGTGAAGGCACAGCTTTGGTGAGGGGTGGGGAGAGAGACATATATGCACAAACGATCACCTTTTTGCATTGGAATTAGCATTCTTCAGTCCTGGAACTAAGCAAAATAAATAATAAAGTCACACTGCTAGCTATACATACTTTACACTAACCCTATTAGACTTGATAGTACTCTGGACTTGCATGTAGAATGACAGAGACAGGGAATGTGGGTGTGGGGAGCTGGAAAGATGAAACAGGGAAATATGTAGAGGAGATTAATAAATACTCTAGTATTTTGATTTTTAATTTGTAGAATTAACTTTTTTTCTCTCAAGTCTTGAATTTATGGTTGTAATTGGAATTAATTTAAGCATAGTTACCAAAATAATGGAATAAATCATTTAAATGGAGTATCCTGTTTGTTATTGAGTATATTGATTAGCTCTAAGTAGGTCATCATGTAGTTTATAAATCTTAATGCCTTGTCACTTGTAAGTATGCTTGATACTAAAAAAAAAAACATTTCTCCTTGCTTTGATTTTTCTTTGGTCTCTAAGATTAATGGGCAAAGCATGAAATTCATTTTGAATTTCTCCTACAATTTTTATTTACAGTTTACTTTCTCAAGACTCGTTTCAGATTACAGAGGTCATGTTCTATCTGTAAACTCCTATGGAAGAATTTAAAATAAGTAAGTTGATGTTCTCGGATTTAATATTTTGAGAGGTATTTGACTGAAATTAATATATATTGTTATGTTGGCTTCTGCTAATGTATTAGAAATTATTCTTCAAAGAGTCGAGTTGAGGGCTTCCATGATGGCACAGTGGTTGAGAGTCCGCCTGCCGATGCAGGGGACACGGGTTCGTGCCCCGGTCCAGGAGGATCCCACATGCCCCGGAGCGGCTGGGCCCGTGAGCCATGGCCGCTGAGCCTGTGCATCCGGAGCCTGTGCTCCGCAACAGGAGAGGCCACAACAGTGAGAGGCCCGCGTACCGCAAAAAAAAAAAAAAAAAAAAAAAAGAGTCGAGTTGAACACCAAGCCCAGTGTCATTTGGTGAGGCTGGGGAGAGGCATATATACACAATCATTTATGAGACTGATGAGACTGCTTGTCAGTTTTCATTTATTTTAACTTGAATAAGCACCAAGATCAACTTAATAAAAAAGGTAATGCTAGGCTTAGGATTTTAACAAACATACTTTAGTGGATGTGTCATACTTTTTTAAAAGGAATGTGAGGATAGAAGTCAAAGATGTTGATTGTCTGGTGTACAACACAGTGCCTATAGTTAAAAATATGGTGTTGTGCACTTTAAAATGTTGAGGATAAATCTCATGTTAAGTGCTCTTACAACAGAACAAAAAACAAAAGAATACAAGGAAATTTTTGGAGATTATAGATATGTTTATTGTGTCTTAACTGTGGTGATGTGTGTGCGTATGTCTAAACTAATTCATCAAAATATGTACATTAAATATGTGCAATTGTATATATCAATTATACCTCAATAAAGCCAAAAAAAGATGATTATATTTTAAAGATATATTCTGGAGAAAGAAAAGAAGAAAATTAAACAGTTGAAGTCCCAAAGCATTCAGAATTCTTGATGTAGCAGGTGAAAGGGAATGGCTCCATGATTCTGTTTTTCAGTCTGTTGCATTCATGATGAGTACTTGATACTGATGATGATGATGATGATGATGTTGGTGTTCTCGGCATCTAAGGCATATAAAGTATACTCTTAAGAGTTTCTCATTAGAGATCTTTTCTTCTACTGAGGCTACTGATTCAAAGGAAAAAAAACTCTGTGAAGGCAATATACAAGTGAAAAACAATTTATGACAGAGGAAGCAAAAGAGGAGGAGGAAGAGAGATGGCAAAAGTGGTTAGTACTGCTAGAGGAAACGTGAGAGGAAGGAAAATGAGGGGGAGTGAATGGGATTCAAAAAAAGAGATTTTGCTCAGGCTTCAACCATCTGAGGCCTGGCCTTATTCTCTTTCCTTCCATCCTGCCTTCTATCCTCCAGCTATTAAAAATCTTACTCTAATTCTGGTGCTGATCCAGTTCCTTCAGCCTTTTACCTTTTCCATCTGTAGGTATTCTGGGTTCATATGGCCACCACAACTGTTACTGGTCTTCTTACTTCTCTTTGCACTGTCAGTAGCATTTGCTGAAGCTTTCCTTGAATATTCAGATCCTTCCACTTAATTCAGCAGATTCACTGTCAGTGATAATTTGCTGTCGCTTTATACCAGACAGTGTTCTAGGCTCTGGAGATAAAATAGTTGAGATGAAGTCTCGATCCTCATGGAGCATACATTACAACAGATGAAAAAATATATATTTGATTTGCTATGGGAAAAAAAAGCAGATTAAGGGGATAGAGAAAAACAGAGTATCCTACTTTAGAAAGGGCAGTCAAGGAAGTTTTCTCTGTGGAGGTGAAATTTGAGCATAAATCTGAAGTGAGGGAGCAAACCATATGAATTTTGGGGAAGTGTGTAACTGGAAGTGGGAGGAGTCAAGTGCAAAGGCTTGTGTTTGATGTATTCAAGGATCAGTAAGAAGCACAGTGGGTGGAGGGGGAGAGTGATAGGAAATGAAGTTAAGAGGCAGAGGCAGATTATGAAAAGGCTGATAGGCCACAGTAAAGTCCTTGGATTTTATTCTAAGTGTGATGGCAAGTTATTACTCTTAGAGGGTTGAGAGCTGGGAGGCAATGTGGACTCACTTCACTTGAGGAATATTTTCTCAGATGAAAGTAGAGATGCAAGGTATCAGGAGAATTTTTAGGCACTTACCCAGCTGCATTTATTAATATAAATACTTCAGTAGGAATGGGAAGTGGTTTTTCAGGGATAGCCTGCGCTGGATAACACTACTGAAGGTCTGTTTTACCTTTGGAAGAGTACTACAGTACCATGATGGAGTAGGGGACTATTTTCCTAGAAAGATTTTATTGATTAGTACTTTCAGAGGCCAGTGGGAGTGAAGTCATTGGTGGCTAATTCAGTAAATATTTCTATGGGCTTGTAATATATCAGACACTGTTCTAGATGCTCTTGCAAATGTTAGGCTGTGCTGGTATTTGTCCCCATTTTACAGAGAAGAAAACTGAAGCTCAGGGGTCCTCTTATGTCACAGCTGCTGTAAGTACTTGATTAATTGTCTGAATATTCTCACTAAGGTAGGCTCTTTGCCTGAATTACTTCGGTAATTGCAACAGTGTAGATCTGAGTATTACTCATGTTTAATCAGGCAGTGTGCTATTAAATTTCTAAGACTGTATTAAAGGGGTAATTAAAAGACTTGTCTTCTGTTTTTAAATGCATACTTTCTAATTGTTTTCTGGAAATTAAAGGACTATGTGGTCATTTTAGAAAAATTGGAAAATACAGTTTTTATACACACACACACACACACACACACACACACACATACACACACACATACACATTGCGACAACCTCTCTGCTTCCTCCTTGTTAACGCCTCAGACTAACACTTTAACCAGTGTAAACCAATGGATTCTGGTCATATTGTTATTGTATTTATTTAAGTAGTGGCAGAATGAGTAAGTTTTGCTCACTTGGTCCAGTGTTACCAGTCATTTAGACTTGCCCTGTGATAGTTTATTACTTGCAAATGAGTTTCAGAAACTTAATATTTTTTTTTGATAACTCAGTATGTCTAGTAAAGTTATTTCAAAGGTCATCTGAAGAGTGAAGTTCTATAGAATATTGAATAGTAGTTTTTCAAAGTCTTATGCTCTGGTGGCCTATCTGTAGGGCCTAATACCAAATCCAATATCTATTTGGCATAACTCTTCTAAAGAAAGTAAACAAAATAAAATGCTCCCCTCTTCTCTTGATAACTTTCTTGCTTACAGCTGACTGTAGATGTACATCTCAGTTTACAATGTCAGATATTCAAGGAATATACTTTTTGTAATTATTTTGTAGCTCAGTTTCTATTTTGAGCCCCTATTCTGCCTAGGTGGCTGAAATTTTACTGTAAATTAGAGCTATCCTACCTTTCCCTGCTCTGCTAATTCTTGGGTTGGGATGGTGGGTCCTACTAGATATCTTCACCTTTCCACATGGTGGCATCTGTAGAAATGTTTCTCCTTCATTTTGTTTCTGAAGTTAGTCAGTCACCACAGGTTACTGCTGACTTATTCCGCATTCCCATCCACAAGGTTTTAGCTGGTAAACTAAAACCTTTCTGCAACTTCCATGCTATTGATAAAGTTGTAATCTTTCTGTGATCCCCACACTCCACTAACATTTGGAGAATTCTCTGAGACTGCCACTTGTCTAAGTCTCCCTGGGTCTGTAGGGCCTGGGAAATTCTATGAGGCTAATACCATTTTTGCCCGTCACATTATCCATCCAGTTCTGTGGGATCTTCTTGCCTTCTTGAGTGCGTACCTAAGAAATGGGACGCAGATTGCCTCTATTCTCTTGTAAGAACAATGTCTGTGTTCATTGTTGATTTGACTTTTATTTTCCCCATTGCAGGGAATTTCTATCAAGTCTGGAAGGTGAGGAAGTCTTGTGGTTTTTCGTTTATTTTTTGTTTTTAAGGTGTTCTAAATCTGTCTTCTGTGCCAGATGTTGCAAATCCATTGCCTGAATTTGACTCACAGCAGTGCCTTTTGCTTGGGAATTATTTCAAAAATTTGGAAAATTCATATAAAAATCTGAATCTCCAGATTTCTTTTTGGGAAAAGGATCTAGCAACACTGGACCCACATTTTCATATGGTAAAAATCAGCTGGAGTTCCGTAGTGGCTCCTTACAGGATTTGCTCACTCCAGTCTCCACATTCCCTTTTGTTTTGTATTATTCACCTTCCAAGCTTTGGTAAGCCTATGTTCTAAGTCCTTTCCATTATTCTCAAGGTCCAGGATTTTGAAATTCATAGGTCAGAAAAAAGACTCCTTGTTTCTGCTTTCTGCTGTCACTGCTTTCCCTAAGGTAAGTTGAGCCTATCTACTGCTTGAATGGAGGAAGACTCTAAGAATAATAGGGGAAAAAAATTGGCCAGTATTTTAAAAATGTTAAGCCACTGCAAGATATTATCAGAATTTTATTTTACTAATTTAAAAATGTTTTGTCAAGTTGATTCTTAAAATTCAGCTTTATTGAGGTATAAATTACAGAAGATAAAGTTTACCAATTTTAAATGTATAATTCAGACTGTTTTCCAAAGTGATTGTATCATTTTACATGTATGAAAGTTCAGTTGCTGCACAGCCCTGTTATCATTGGTGTTATTAATGTTTTAATTTTAATCACTCCAGTGGGTACATTGTATCTAGTCATGTCTTATTGTGCTTTTTTAAAATTGAGGTATAGTTGCTGTACCTACTATATAAGTTTCAGGTGTGCAACATAGAGATTCACAATTTTTAAAGGTTATACTCCATTTATAGTTATTACAAAATATTGGCTATATTCCCTGTACTGTACAAATATATCCTTGTAGCTTATTTATTTTATACATAGTAGTTTGTATCTCTTAATTCCCTATCTGTATCTTGTCCTTCCCCACTTTCCTCTCCCTCTGGTAACCACTAGTTTGTTCTCTATATCATGAGCCTGTTTCTTTTTTGTTATATTCACTTGTTTGTTTTACTGTTTTTAGATTTCATCTATAAGTGATATACAGTATTTGTCTTTCTCTGACTTATTTCACTAAGCATAATACATTCCAAGTACATCCGTGTTGTTGCAAATGGCAAAATTTCATTCTTTACATGATTAGTATTCCATTGTATTATGTACCACATCTTTTTTATCCGTTCATCTGTCAATGGAGGCTTAGGTTGCTTCCATATCTTGACTATTGTAAATAATGCTGCTATGAACATTAGGGTGCAGGTATCTTTTCAAATGAGTGTTTTTGTTTTCATTGGCTATATACCCAGGAGTGGAATTGCTGGATCATATGTTAGTTCTATTTTTAGTTTTTTGAGGCACCTTCTTACTGAACCTTTCCCACAGTGACTGTACCAATTTACATTCACCAGTAGCATACAAGGGTTCCCTTTTCTCCACATCCTCACCAACATTTATTATTTGTGGTCTTTTTGATGATAGCCATTCTGACTGATGTGAGGTAATATCTCATTGTGGTTTTGATTTTCATTTCTCTGATGATTAGTGATGTTGAGCATCTTTTCATGTGCCTGTTGGCCATCTGTATTTCTTCTTTGGAGATATGTCTATTCAGGTCTGCTCCTTTTATAATCAGGTTTTTTTTTTTATTGAGTTTTGTGAGCTGTTTGTATATTTTGGAAATTAAGCCCTTGTCAGTTGCATTGTCTGCAAATATTTTCTCCCCTTCTGTAGGTTGTCTTTTCGTTTGGTTTATGGTTTTCTTTGCTATGCAGAAGCTTATAAGTTTGATTAGGCCCCATTAGGCCCCATTTGTTTGTTTATTTTTTAAAATTTATCTTATTGAAGTATAGTTGATTTATAATGTTGTGTTATTTCTGCCCATTTATTTTTGCTTTTATTTCTTTTGCCTTGGGAGATCTAAGAATGTTTTGCTACGATTTATGTCGGAGAATGTTTTGCCTATGTTCTTTTCTAGGAGTTTTTTGGTGTCCTGTCTTATATTTAAGTCTAAGCCATTTTGAGTTTATTTTTGTGAATGCTGTGAAGGAGTGTTCTAACTTCTTTGATTTACATGTGGCTGTCCAGCTTTCCCAGCATGTGTAATGAACAGACTGTCTTTTCTCCATTATATTTTCTTGCCTAATTTGTTGAAGATTAATTGACCGTAGGTGTGTGGGTTTATTTCTGGGCTCCCTGTTCAGTTCCATTGATCTTTATGTCTGTTTTTGCAACAGTACCACACTGTTTTTTTTTGTTTTTTTTTTTTAATTTTATTTACTTTTGGCTGTGTTTTTGGTCTTCGTTGCTGCACGCGGGCTTTCTCTAGTTGCAGCGAGTGGGGGCTATTCTTTGTTGTGTTGCACGGGCTTCTCATTGAGGTGGCTCCTCTTGTTGCAGAGCATGGGTTCTAAGGGCACGGGCTTCAGTAGTTGTGTTGCATACCACACTGTTTTGATTACTGTAGCTTGTAGTATTGTTTGAAGTTCTAAGGGTTATGCCTCCAGCTTTGTTTTTCTCCTCAGGATTGCTTTGGAAGTTCTGGGTCTTTAGTGGTTCCATATAAATTTTGGGATTGTGTGTTCTAGTTCTGTGAAAAATGTCATGGGTAATTTGCTAAGGATCGCATTGAGTCTGTAGATTGCTTTGGGTAGTATGGCCATTTTAACTATATTAGTTCTTCCAATCCAAGCGCATGGACTATCTTTCCATTTCCTTGAATCATCTTCATTTTCCTTTATCAGTGTTTTATAGTTCTCATTGTATATGTCTTTCACCTCCTAGGTCAGGCTTATTACTAGGGGTTTTTTTCTTTTTTGATGTGATTTTAAACAGGATTGTTTTTTTACTTTCCCTTTCTGATAGTTCATTGTTAGTGTAAAGAAAGAAATGCAAACTATTTCTGTATGTTAATCTTGTATCCTGCTACCTTGCTGAATTCATTTATCAGTTCTAATAGTTTTTGTGTGAAGTCTTTAGGGTTTTCTATATAGAGTATTATGCCATCTGCATATAGTGACACTTTTACCTCTTCCCTTCTGATTTGGATACGTTTTATTTCTTTTTCTTGTATGATTACTGTGGCTAGGACTTCCAATACTGTGCTGAATAGAAGTGGTGAGAATGGGCATCCTTGTCTTGTTCCAGAATTTAGTAGGAAGGCTTTCAGCTTTTCACCATTTAGCATTATGTTGGCTGTGAGTTTGTCATAAATGGCTTTTCTTATGTTGAGATATGTTCCCTCAATACCCACTTTGGCAAGAGTTTTTATCATGAATGGATGTTGCCTTTTATCAAATGCTTTTTCTGCATCTATTGAGATGATCATATGGTTTTTGTCTTTTCTTTTGTTGATGTGGTGTATCACATTGATTTATTTGCATATTTTGAACCATCCTTGTGATCCTGGAATGAATCCAACTTGATCATGGTGTATGATCCTTTTTATGTGTTGTTGGATTCAGTTTGCTAATATTTCGTTGAGGATTTTTGCGTCTATATTCATCAAAGATATTGGCCTCTAATTTTCTTTTCTGGTAGTGGCTTTGTCTGGTTTTGGTGTCAGGGTGATGGTGGCTTGACAGAATGACTTTGGGAGTGTTCCCTCCTCTTTAATCTTTTGGAAGAGTTTGAGAAGTATTGGTATAAGTTCTTCTTTATATGTTTGATAGAATTCTCCAGTGAAGCATCTGGTCCTGGACTTTTGTTTGCATGGAGTTTTAAAAAATTACATATTATATTTCACTTCTAGTGATTGGTCTGTTCAAATTGTCTGTTTCTTCTTGATTCAGTTTTGGCAGGCTGTTTGTTTCTAGAAACTTGTCCATTTCTTCTGTGTTGTCCAATTTGTTGGCATGAAATTGTTCATAGTACTTTCTTATGTTTTTTTGTATTTCTGCAGTACTGTTTGTTATTTCTCCTCTTTCATTTCTTCTTTTGCTTATTTGGCTCCTCTCTCTTCCTGTTGGTGAGCTTGGCTAGAAGTTTGTTGATTTTTTTCATCCTTTCAAAAAACCAGCTCTTGGTTTTATTTATACACACACACACACACATACATACATTTTATCTCTCTTTTATTTATTTCCTCTCTGATCTTTATTATTTCCTTCCTTCTGCTGACTTTTGGTTTTGTTTGTTGTTCTTTTTCTAATTCTTTTAGGTGGTATATTAGGTTGTTTATTTGGAATTTTTCTTGTTTTTTAAGGAAGGTCTCTATTGCTGTGAACTTTCCTCTTAGAACTGCTTTTGCTGCATCCCATGGATTTTGTATGGTTGTGTTTTTGTTGTCATTTGTCTCAAGGTATTTTATTTTCTCTTTGATTTCTTCCTTGACCCATTGGATTTTTAATAGCATGTTGTTTAGTCTCCATGTAATTATTTTCTTTGCATTTCTCTTTCTGTGGTTGATTTCATGCCATTGTGGGCAGAAAAGATGTTTGAAATAATTTCCATCCTCTTAAATTTGTTGAGGCTTGTTTTGTGTCCTGGTATGTGTTCTATCGGAGAGAATGTTCCATGTGTTCTTGAAAAGAATGTGTATTCTGTTTCTTTTGGATTTAATGTCCTCAAAATATCAGTTAACTCTAATTGTTCTTTTGTGTCATTTAGAATCTCTGTTGCTTTATTGATTTTCTGTCTGTAAGATCTGTCCATTGATGTCAGTAGGGAGTTAAAGTCTCTACTATTATTGTATTTCCATCAATTTCTCCCTTTATGTCTATTAGTTTTTGTTTTATGTATTTAGGTGCTCCTAAATTGGGTGTGTATATGTTAATGAGTGTGATTTCTTCTTCTTGTATTGATCCTTTTATCATTATATACTGTCTTCCTTTTTCTTTATAGTCTTTGCTTTAAAGTCTGTTTTGTCTGATACGAGTATTGCTACCCCCACTTTCTTATCATTTCCATTTGCATGAAATATCTTTTTCTATCCCCTCACTTTCAATCTATACATATCTTTCACCCTAAAGTGGGTCTCTTGTAGGCAGCATATTGTAGGTTCTTGTTTTATTATCCAATCTGCTACTCTGTGTCTTTTGATCAGAGCATTTAGTGCTTTGACATTTGAAGTAATTATTGATATCTATGTATGTATTTATTGCCTTTTAAACCTTGTTTTCTACTTGATTTTGTATTCTTCTTTGTGTTTTTCTTTTTGTGGTCTGATGGTTTTCTTTGTATTATGCTTGAGGTTTTTTTCTTTTTGGTTTTTGTGGTTACCCTGGTTTTCAAGTATGTTAACCCATAACTATATCTACTTGCTTTAGACTGGTAGTGATATAAGGTCAAACACATTCTAAAAGGTCTACATTTTCTTACTCCCCTCACCCACATTTGGTGATTTTCATGCCCTATTTTACATCTTCATGTTTATCCTTTTGCTCTTCATTGTAGTTATAAATGCTTTCACAGAATTTTTTGATTGTTTTTTAACCTATATACTGGCTTATTTAAGTGATCTTCCATCTTTTATATATTTACCTTTCCTATTGTGATTTTCCCTTTCCTATAGATTCTTGCTTCTTTTCTATTTAGAGAAAACCTTTCAGTATTTCTTTTAGGATAGGTTTAGTATTGCTGTATTCTTTTAGTTTTTACTTGTCTGAGAAATTCTTTATCTCTCCTTCTATTCTAAATGATAATCTTGCTGGGTAGAGTGTCCTAGGTTGTAGGTTTTTCCCTTTCAGGACTTTTAATGTATCTTGCCACTCCCTTCTTGCCTGCAAAGTGTCTGCAGAGAAATCAGCTGATAGCGTTATGGGGGTTCTGTTGTAACTGACTCTTTGTTTTTCTCTTGCTGCCTTTAAAATCCTCTCTTTTTAAATAAAATTATTTTATTGAAGTATAGTTGAGTCACAATGTTGTGTTAATTTCTGCTGTACAGCAAAGTGATTCAGTTATACACATGTAAATATATACATTTTTTCATATTCTTTTCCATTATGGTTTATCACAGGATATTGAATATAGTTTCCTGTGCTAAACAGTAGGACCTTGTTGTTTATCCATTCTGTATATAATATTGGGTGGGCCAAAAGGTTCATTCAGTTTTTTTCTGTAAGATGGCTGTAATAACACTTAGTTGTCTTAAACTTCATTCAAAACAATTTTGTTAGATTGTATGTGACAGCTGTCATATCAGCGTGCATTAAAAAAAAGACTTATCAAAATTGGTGAATTTTTGTGGAGCCATTTTAATATTGAAGATGGAAGAAAAAAAAATCAACATTTTCAGCATATTATGCTTTATTATTTCAAGAAAGGTAAAAACGCAGCCGAAATGTGTACAGTGTATGGAGAAGGTGTTGTGACTGATTGAACATGTCAGAAGTGGTTTACAAAGTTTCATGCTGGAGATTTCTCTCTGGGTGATGCTCCATGGTTGGGTAGACCAGTTGAAGTTGATAGTGATCAAGTTGAAACATTAATTGAAAACAATCAATGTTACACCACATGGGAGATAGCTGACATACTCAAAATATCCAAATCAAGAATTGAAAATCATTTGCACCAGCTTGGTTATGTTAATCGCTTTGATGTTTGGGTTCCACATAAGTTAAGCGAAAAAACCCTTCTTGACCATATATCTGCATGTGATTCTCTACTTAAACTTAATGAAAACATTCTGTTTTTGAAACAAATTGTGAGGGGCGGTGAAATTGGATACTGTACAATAATGTGGAATGGAAGAGATCGTGGGGCAAGTGAAATGAAACACCATCCACCACACCAAAGGCTGGTCTTCATCCAAAGAAGGTGATGTTGTGTATATGGTAGGATTGGAAGGGAGTCCTCTATTATTGAGCTCCTTCTGGAAAACCAAACAACTAATTCCAACAAGTACGGCTCCCAATTAGACCACCTGAAAGCAGCTCTTGACAAACAGTGTCCAGAATTAGTCAACAGAAAATGCATAATCTTCCATCAGGATAACGCAAGACCGCATGTTTCGTTGACAACCAGGCAAAAACCGTCACAGCTTGTCTGGGAAGTTCTGATTCATCTGCTGTATTCACCAGACATTGTACCTTCGGATTTCCATTTATTTCGGTCTTTACAAAATTCTCTTAATGGAAAATATTTCAATTCCTTGGAAGACTGTAAACAGCACCTGGAACAGTTCTTTGCTCAAAAGATAAAGTTTTGGGAAGATGGAATTACAAAGTTGCCTGAAAAATGGCAGAAGGTAGTGGACAAAAGGGTGAATATGTTGTTCAATAAAGTTCTTGGTGAAAATGAAAATTGTCTTTTATTTTTACGTAAAAACCAAAGGCACTTTTTGGCCAACCCAGTAGTTTTCATCTGCTAATCCCAAACTCCCAATCCATCCCTCCTTCATCTCCCCTCCCCCTTGGCAACCACAAGTCTGTTCTCTGTATCTGTGAGTCTGTTGCAAACTCAGATTTCCAATTTGTTCCTATTTTGTTAAAACAGAATTATTACTAATTCTGCCTCATCTAGGAGTATTTTTTAAATAGGTGGTCTATCTTTCTGAAACTGTTTGGTAGATTATCACATTAACAGTGACAGATACAGGCGGGAGATCATAAATGCAATCACTTCCTTAGTGTTTGAGACCACACAAATCAGCTTTCCAAATTGTTTTACAGAACATAAATATCCTACAATATATTAGGTTTGTTAAGAGTTCCATTGTTAAGTTTGGGAAATGTTGCTTCCTATATCTCTTTCTTGAATATTCATTATGCACATAAAAGTTCTGGGAAACGTTATAGTAAAGAAACCTGTTTGATTTTGTTTAATTCAGGATTTCCAACACTTAAACTTGACTACCACTCCTAACCACTTTCTACCCATGAACACCTCTTGACATCTCTTGAGACACTAACATTCTATAGATACAGTTTTGGAAATGCTGCCTAGATGATGGTGATATATATGATTTATATACTATAGCTATGTCTGGGCTTATAGAGTTATGAGAAATGTTAAAGAAAAGTTAGTTGAGAGTATAGAAATATTTTGCCAAGTGTAGATTCTGTTCAAACCAAATTAGTAATTCTGAGGTAAAAGTTTTTAGAGGAACTTTCTCTCTTGAAAACAAGAGTGTTTTAAAAGTGTTATAAAACCAAACCTTATTAGGAATCATAGAGAACAACTAACTCTAACAAAAAATAAACTTTTGATGAGCAAAGTGTAAATGAATCAGAAACACACGAAATAAATTGCTTTTGAAATGTACCTGTGTATAAAATTTGAGAAAGGGCTTAAAATGAACTTTGACCAAATGTGTTTGGGGCTTTGCTAAATTCAGACGTTAAAAAAGTTTAGGATGTGCATGATCCTCAGAAAAGTCACCCATTCCTAATTTAAAATTCCAGAGAAGAGTTATAAAATGAACATTTGTGTTCAGAAGGTACTTAAGAGATCTTGACATGCTGTAAGCAAGTTTTTTAAGGTTACTAAAGTCTACTCACAACCCTTCCCAATAGTCTACCTACAGAAATTCCAGGTTGTACCACTACCTTCCCAGAAATATAGATGTGATATTTTGTCTTTTATTCATTTTTGGTGATAGACATAGATAAGGTAAAGGGTCTTTAAACAGTTCTTGTTTCCATTAGGTGCTTCCTACTCCAACTATTTGATATTTGGTCTTAGCACTCAGCTCTAATAGGTATTTCCTTGTTTATGCAAAACAATGATCAGTGATGTCAGCAGGCCTCTGCAAATAGGATTTCTTAGCCCGTGTTTACTCTGTTGGTTTCAAAGCAGTAGAACAGAAAATATTGTATCGATAACTCTGTAAAAAACACTTGCTCTTGCTTTTTATAAAGTAGTAAGATTTACAATAGAATTTTTTTTTTTTTTTTTTGTGGTACGCGGGCCTCTCACTGTTGTGGCCTCTCCCGTTGCGGAGCACAGGCTCCGGACGCGCAGGCTCAGCGGCCATGGCCCACGGGCCCAGCCGCTCCGCGGCACGCGGGACCCTCCCAGACCGGGGCACGAACCCGCGTCCCCCGCATTGGCAGGCGGACTCTCAACCACTGCGCCACCAGGGAAGCCCCTACAATAGAATTTTTTAATAAAGTGGTATAAGATTTACAGTAAACTGTCTATAATTGATTAGCTTCTATAATCATGGTACCTTACTATTATCTCTAAAATATTCACAGGTGAAGAAATATTAGGCTTAATAAACACATCAGAAGGTGAATATTAGAAAAATATTGTCAATGAATGGTCTGATGTTGGTATTTTATAAGGTTAAAGCACTTTTTTTTACTGAGTTTTTGGAGAAAAGGAGAAGAGTAAGATGATGTACATTGTTGCTGTATCTAGGCTGTAACAATTGTACAAAGTGTTTGGAATGTTAGTTGAAAGGAAAAGAATATTTTGGTAAATAACAGCTTCTATTCAAATCTAATGAGAGTTTTTTGTAGCTTCAGGAAATACTAATTCCAACATTGAATCCTAGTTTTCTAGTATGTAGAACTGCTCCCTTAGATATTTTGTGTAAGTAGTTTTTAAAACCCTGCATTTTGTATCTGTTTATGTAGCAGCAATTGAAAAAGTCTTACAGAATATTACTTGTGTATATGAGAGTCCTGTATTTTCTACCTAATAGAAATATTTGGTTTTTAGCTGCCTGCCTGCAGTGATGGTTAATTTTATGTGTCAACCTGACTGGGCCAGGAGTACCCAGATAGTTGGTCAAACATTGTTCTGGGAGTGTCTGTGAAGGCTTTTTTGGATGCGATTAACATTTGAATTGGTAGACTAGAGTAAAGAAGGCTGCCCTCCCTAATGTGGATGGGCCTCATCCAATAAATTGAAGATATGAATAGAACAGAAAGGATGCATAAGAAGGACCTGTTGAGCTGGCAGTAGGTCTTTTACTTTTTAGACCAGAACTGAGAAGTTGGCTCTTCTTGGGTCTCAAGTTTGCTGACTTTCAGACTAGAGCTTAACACCATTGGCTTTCCTGGTTCTCGGGCCTTCAGACTCAGACTAGATCTACAACCATCAGTTCTCCTCGTTCTCAGGCCTTTGGACTTGAACTGGAAATACACCATCCACTGTCCTGAGTCTTTAGGTTGGCAACTGCAGGTCTTGGGACTTCTCAGCCTTCATAATCACACAAGCCAATTCATTATATAAAGTCTCTTTATATATAATCTCTCTCTCTCTTTTCTATTCTATTTCTCTCATGTTCTATTTTTCTGGAGAACCCTAATACCCTGCCTTCCTGTCTTTTTCATTAAGCCTAGAATATAGAAGTGCAAGTGGTATACTTAAGCTATCAGGTTGCTACAAAGAGTTATATATTTTGCTTATTATTTTGTATAGCCATCCCTATCAGACTTTCTTCCAGCCACGTCTAGTCACTATTGAGGATAGATGAAGAGAAAGAGCCATTATCTTTGTGAGACTGAATGTACTACCCTTAATTACAAAGTTTTGAGTATATTAAAGCCAGGAAAGCTTATTTGGTTTATTAATGGTCTAAAAGGTAATAATATTATTTTAGAAGTTTTAGTGAAACCTGTTGTAAGTCGGAGTCAGCAGACTTTGTAAAGGGCCAGATAAATAGTAAATATTTTAGGTTTTGTGGGCCATATGGTGTCAGTTGTAACTGTCATTACTCTGTCTGCACAACTTTGTCATTGTAGTGCAGAAGTAGTCATAGAGGATACATAAACAAATGATTGTGGCTGTGTTCCAATAAAACTTTATTTATGAAACAGTGATGGACAGGTTTGGCCTGCTAACCCATGTTATAAAGAATCTTATGAAAATTATGACTACCATTTGTTGCGCATCAACAGAGTAGTGAGTAATGTTATAGGCACATTGTATTGTTATTTAGTTAATCCTCACCACAAAGAGGAAGCTGAGGCTCAGAAGTTTTAAAATTATTACTCCAAGTTCATATAGCAAGTTGCAGGGTCATTACTAGAACCAAGATTTATCTCCAAATGTGATAATATACTTATTCTTTATATGAAGGAAAATGCTCTGTGAGTTTAAGAACTTTACTTTCAATAATCTAAAAGAACCAGGTCATAAAATATAAAGCTGAGCTACAGTATCTTACTGGAAATCATTTTATAACTGATGGTTCAGCTGTTGGCCAAAGAAAACTCTGAAAATTTAAATTTGGGTAACCAACTAGTGATTACCAGGACCCCAGTGTTTCCCTAAGCTATTCACACTGTGAGATCATAGGCATTCTTGAAACCTGCTGTGCTGCACCAGTTGCTTAAAGGTCTCTCTCTTTTTTTCTTTGTTGAGGGGCTATGTTGGCTGCTATGTGTAAGGTCTTGGAAGAAAGCTTAGCAGCATTCTAAGCTTCTTTTCTCAAAATTCAAACCAGGGGCCAAAAATACCTCAGCTCTTTGGAGAAGATAGTAAGCAAAGATGAGGATGTTTCATCCTAAAAAGTTGGATGAAGTAATTGTCCAGTTAAACTGTCATCTTACCTTCACCATCTTTGTGCTCCTGGCCTGGAAGCAGACTTGATTTATGTATAGATTACATTAAAGACTGCCTTAACACGAATAAGTCTTTGGAAAAAAAATGCATTTTCTCTTCTCTCATGAAAGCTTCTAATAGCTCTGAAGCTTCAAACCTAGGAGTGGGAGGGCTATTGAAATTAGGGAAAACTTCAGTGATATGGCATGTCAGTATGTGTGTATGTGTGTTTGACTATGTTTTAGAAGATAAGAAAAGCTGTAAAACCTAAATCCCTCTCCTCCTACTATTTTTCCCTTCCAGATTACAGTTCTCTTTCTGACTTTTAAAAGTGTGATCTGATTATTTGTTTATTTAAACTAAACAGTTATTTATTGGGTACCTACTATGTGCTAGGCATGATGCTAGCCTTGAGGATACAGATAATGAGTTAAACATACTGTCTTCAAGGAGGTTACCGTGTAGTTGCAGAGATTAATACTGTGTATTAAATGCTAAAACATGAGTAAACACATAGGAAAGACATCTAACTCAACTTTGGGAGTCAGAGGTTTCCTGAAAGAGAGAAAATCTGAGCTAAGTTATGAAGAAGAGGAACTAAACCAGACAAAAAGCAGGAAGAAGCTTATCTGAATTTTCCCAAGCCCAATCAACATGATACATCTGAATGTATCATGCTTAGTTTGTCTCATTTAAAAAGAAAAGAGCCCTCTTTTTTGAGTGCCATGAACGAAAAAGAAAAGATAGATGTGACACCAATAACCTATTCTAAATCTAGTAGGAAGGCCATATTTGCTTACAGCCTGAGCACTCTCTTTATCAGAATAAATGTGGCTGGAAATAAATAAAATAATAATGCCCTTCTTGACTGTGTTGGCCCCCTTTTTCGTTACCATTTCTAACAGAGGGCAGTCATAGAGTTCAGCTGCGTTCAACTCTTCATGAATAAGGAAGAGAGGAACTATGATGAATCCACTGAGGTCTACCCCACCCAACTTATGTTTTGCTCCACAGTCTTTTATATTAGACGTGGTCTAATCTCTCATTTTCTCTTTCCTCCCCACCCCTGCCCCGCCCCGCCCCGCCCCATGATATAATCACAAATAGAATTTCAAGAAACATTCGATGTAAGTTCTGACCTTAAAATACCTTGTAATCCTAAGAAGTTTCGACTTTATCCTGAAGGCAATGAAATGACAAAAAATGATCAGTACAGCTGCAACGTGAAGAATGGGTGAAGTAGGGCAACACTAGAGACAGTGACACAAATTAGGCATCTGGATGAGAGACGGTAATGACGTGAACTAGGGTAAAGGCAGAGGAAATAGAAGTGACGGTTTGAGAGAAATTTAGATGGTAGGACATGGTGACTTGACTGGGTATGGTGGGGCCAGTGAATGAGGGGCAGGAGTCAAGATTGATGGTCATGTTTCTGACTTGGGCAGTGGAGCAGATAGTGGTGCTTGTATGAAGACTGAGGACATAAAAGGAGGAGGAGTGTTAAGCACTTCCTAAGCAGCAGTCAGCTGCTAAGCTGGCTCACCACACTTCTGTAGATTCCTGTCATAAGGAAACAATGAGCCCAGTCAGATAGATTTAGATAGTTTATTGCTCAAAATACAGTAGGCAGCATGATCTTCATGTTCATATAGGTTCCCCAAGTCCCGTAATACAGAATGAGGCCCAGGTAGATGCTGTGCACACAGTGGATCTGTGTCCTCCCAGTCTTGTAAGGGCCTGCTAAGCAAACCTGCCCAACCTTTGCCTCAGAGGATGACACTATCTTTATTATCCTTGTCAGGGTACAATATGACCTCTAACCTGGAGGGATACACCATTTCTAGTTGGAAATACCGTGGAGAATTGACTCCTAACAGCAAGGTAATGATTCCAGTTTTTACATAATGAATTTAAAATGCCCATTCTATCTGTCTGTCTGTCTATCTATCTATCTATCTACTGACCTACCTACCTACCTACGTATCTTATCTATGGCTGCATTGGGTCTCAGTTGCGGCACGTGGGATCTTTCGTTGCAGTGTGCGGGCTCTTCTATGTGGCGTGTGGGCTCCAGAGTGCACGGGCTCAGTAGTTGAGGCATGCAGGCTCCAGAGTGCATGGGCTCTGTAGTTGCCGCACGTGGGCCTAGTTGCCAAGCGGCACGTGGGATCTTAGTTCCCCGAAGAGGGATCGAAGCCACATCCCCTGCATTGGAAGGCGGGTTCTTAACCACTGGACTACCAGGGAAGTCCCTAAAATGCCCATTATATCTAAATAAAGGTATTCAGTAGATAGTAAACTGTTTTTAAGACTATTCAGTATAGTATTTATAGAAATGAGGTAATAAAAAATAAAATCTATAAACTTTAGCTATGTCAAAATAATAGTATGATAGTCATTTTTAAGACAGTTACAGCAGGTGGTTACCAAGTTGCCTAATTAACCACTATGATATCATTAACATGTGTAAGATTTATTATTGTATTCATTAAAAACAGAGTTCACCTAGACTTAGTCTTCTGTTGCCCTTGGGATTTGATGATCTGCTAATAACCTCAAAAACTTGGAAAGTAGTGTGGTTGCAGGTTATTTATGACACACTATGGAACTGGCCTCTGATTATGACTTTTGCCCACTTTAGTCTAAATAGGTCCTCTCCAGTAGAAATAAAATGTGAGCCACTTGTGTAATTTAAAATTTTCTAGTAGCCACATTAAACAAAGTAAAAAGAAGCAGACGAATTTAATAAAATTTTATTTAATCCAATATGTTAAAATATTATTTCAATATAGAATCAACATAAAATTATTTGTGAGATATTTTACATTTTTTTCATACTAAACTTTGAAATCTAATGTGTTATCTTACACTTATGTGTGTCTCAATTTGGACTAGGTATAGTACAAGTGCTCAATAGCCACATGTAGCTACTGGCTACCATATTGGACAGCTCAGGTCTAGACCTCAAGAACAAGAAGCTATATTGCATCATATGTGATGAATATGGTTCTTCTTTGTATGTTAGAAGACTAAATACTATGGCATGCCTTTTATCTTAGATAATTGGATACTACAGGATAACTAACATTATAATGAAAAAACAAATGGCCACTGAATTTATATGGTTTTTTTTTTTTTTTTTTTGAGGAGATCATGAGTTTCACTTACAGTCAGCTAATTCTCGCAGTGCCTAAAATAGGCACCTCTGAAAGTGAGCTATGTCTTTAGATGTATCATTGGTAAATCACTCAAGGATTTCACTAGATGGACTAGGTAGCCAGGAGTTTTAAAGTATAATTCAGTGTACATGACTTACCCTTGGAAAATAAGTTGCATGTTGGGAGAATTTCTTCCATTATATAGTGAGGTACCTCATCATTTTGTGGCCTGTAAACATTTACTTATTTACCATGTTGACAAATATATTGATCCTGCTGTACAGAAGCATCTTGAAAACCTAAAATATGTCTGTTATGTAATTTAATGAAAAATAGATGTTGAGGGGAAAAGTCAGCCACCGTATATGACCTCAGTATAGGAGCTGGAAATAATATACTTTGGAAAGTCTGAAGTATGTTAGTAGTTTTAGAAAAAGACTAGTTAAGTAGTTTGAAAAACTTAAGATCTTCTAAGAAACTGATGATGCATACTGATGATGACTTACTGAGTTTGCTTTGGGAAAGCCCTGTAAGTCATGGAACTTGCTGTGTATTTTAAGGACACCTTTAACCCTATCTATGAAATTCAGTCACCTTGAATTGTATATTGAAGCAGCGTGCTCAGGGAAAAATGAATTTCTCTGCTGAATGTGAGTGAAAGCACTTGATTACTTGTAAAGTTTTGGCCATCTCTGATGGTGATTATTATCTATGGTTGTTTGTTGAGGGTTTTTTGTTTATTTTTTAAAGACTTATTTGGGATAAGCAAATGTTAAGTGTTACGTAGTTAAAAAGATGTTCTTTTAGAGAGTATTCCATAAGAAAAGACAAGTAGTTCTATATTATTCTTGTTTATTGATACTTTTCTTTAGGAGCAAACAGTTTTAAAAATTAGACTAATTCATAGCAGAGTGATAGAGAAGTGGATATGCTGTGTGTAATAAGGAAGTGAATTGAATAAGGAATCAGTAAGTCAGAAGCAGCAGAGAAAGTAACATCTATTTTGTTTCCATGACCCAGAAGGACTGTGTGTATACCAGTAAACACTTTAGAAAGTTTGTCAACCCTCTATGGTGAAATAAATCAGTAAGGGTTAAGATCATGTTTCTGACTTAACCATTCATGGGTTAAACCTATTGTCACTTTATATCTTGCTTTGAAATGAAGCTTTGGGAATTAAGGGGTTACCATCAAAGGGGTTTTCAAAGGGTGCTTTAAAAAGTTTGAGAACCATTGTTCTGTTATAATAAAAGTGGTCATGGGAGGCCTCCCTGAGAAAGCGATGTTTGAGCTATGGCTTAAAGGAGATGTGGGAACAACTATGGAGCTGCACTGGGAGGAAGTTTCCAGGCCAAGGACACAAGGGATGGCCACTCCTTTAATGCAGGAACATAGCTGGCAGGTTGGAGGACAGCATGGTGGCCAGTGTGGCCACAGAAACAAAAAGGGTTACCATCATTTATTCTCAGTCTTCTCTGTATTCTAGATACTTTTTATGCAAACCTGACTTGAAATAAGGAAAATTGGAGAAAAAAATGTTACAACAGAACAATGGGTTTCAAATTTTTAAAATCATTGTTTGGAAACAAATCCCCAAATATGAAATAAATAAAAGTGATGTTGCAGCTCAAAAAATGATAGGGACATGCTTAAGATCGTTCCTTCCAGCTATGAAAACAGAGAAAGCAGAAAGTTTTACATGTAATAATGATTTTATATATGGAAGGAGATATCTAATATTTCACTACCTCTAGGAAGAGACTACTTGTTCTTTTAAATATTGCTAACGTGCAGAGATTGTTGGTAAATATTGATGGACACTTAAAAAAAGAGCATATGGAAAAAAATTTAAGCACTAGAGCAAAGTCTATATTTGGCCCAAGGGTTCAAGGAATTCTAAGAGTGCCTATTTGTAGGTAGTTAGGGAGAAATTTTTAAGGTAGCTGCAATAAAATTTAGTTTTTCTTTAGATTTATATGTGCAACTGAAATGAGGCTTAGGAAGGCTCAGAGCGTGGAAATTCTAGTTTATGTTTATAATCATGGTAAGGGTGGCTGCTATCATTAAAATGACAAGGTCATAGTGAACTTTGTAAATTTGAGGACAGATGATGAAAAAAATGATTCAGGGTAGATAAGAGAGCAGTCAAAGGAGCAGTGTTAAAAGTATCGTACTTGTGGCCACTTCAGCAGTGGTACTGAGTTAGTACCATCTAGGTACTTCTTGGAAATAGCATCCGTAACGTCAGAGAGAAAACCTACCTGAGCCAGGTATTATTTTCCTGTGTTTACTAAAGTTAACAACATAATTTCTATGGTATATAGTACTTCAAGGAGAACAGAATTTGAAGGTCTAGAAAGCACTGTGGAACTACTGAAATTATGGAATTGTTATAAGATGTGAATAGCAGATAGATCATTTTAATTTGGCTGCAAGGGAATCCTAGTTTTCTTAAAGGAAAAAAAAAAAAACACAACAAAGGGGAACAAAATAAGTTATCTACTTTTGACCTAATTTGTGAGCTAAATACTAAAACCTTGTGAGATGAGAAATGACAAAAGAGGGAAAATTAGTGTATGAGACATGAAAGAACATTGTTTTTAGAATTGCCACAGTATATTGAAATTGTAAGAGGTAGTTATGGCATAGAGAGCAGACAAAGAATGAAAATAAACTTTGTTAAAAGTTAAATTACGCATACATCAAAATGAAGGAGGGCAGTAATGCTTACAATATACAAATGATTGTATATATAGAACCTGTGGTTTCTTGGCAATTTGGAAAATAATAAAATGAAAAATGGCTTCTTATGGACAAAGGTGATATAGAAGTAAAAAAACACAATTGGTATAAAAATGACTTTTTCTTAGATTTTTGGAGAAATATAAATTTAAAAAGGGATGTTAAATGGAGAATTATCTGTAATTTTAATCTTTATGGGCATGGTATGAAAGTAGGTAGAAGTAAACCGAGGAGGAAAGCATGTTGACAAAAGGAACTGTAACTCTTGGCAGTGTATAAACAGGGTGCTTTGTAAATTTCTGCCATAGAACCACCAATGCAATGGTTCTGTGCAGTGCAGCATCAGTGGTAGTTGGAATAAAGAAGTAGGAGAATGGATCATTTAATGACCACTTATAATAGTTATTACCCTCTGAGTTATGTTAAGGGCAACCAAATCCAGCACTCCAGGGCACAAGATGATTGGCTAAAGGAGTTGGGAAGAAGTTGTTCTTGTTGATGTACCTGTGGCTATTCAGGGACCCTTTTTTCTCCAGGTATTATGCTGTCTGTAGAACTCAGACATGGAGGGCTTAATGGTTTGCTGGTCTTTAGAACATCCTGTAGTTTAATGATCATGATAAATGCTTGTAGAATATAGAAATGTTGGTGCTTCAGTGGAATTAATGACCACATCTGTCTTTTGATTGGTGTTTTCATTTTAATCATTATTTAAATGATTTCCCCGTCACAAATTTTATTTAAAAGATTGACTATATATAACATCTGACATTTTTGATTATTTTAATGGACTAGGTTTTAAACACTGGAACTACAGTTCTGCCCAGTGAAAAGCACAGGTGTTCTGACAAGCAATAATAGCAAATAAAATGTGGTATTTTTATTGTGTAAAATAGTATGGACACATATAGTACACACAAGGATCTAGAATTATAAGGCTGTTTAACGGCAATCAAATTTTAGTAGAATTTACTTGATTGTAACATCTTCCTTTTAGGTTGGAATATGGTTTCTTAAAGAGGATCAGACAAGTTACTCATTCTGGGAACAAAGACTTTTGAAAGCTGACAGCTTACTGGCAGTTATGATGAGCATTTATTTCAGGCTTATAAAACATATTAATCAAACTTGTTCACAGTATGGTGGTCCAAAGAGGGGTTATATTATTTTTGAGAGATACTTTAAATAACTGAAGAGCACTGGTAACATATTTTCCATGAATACAAAGCTACAATGTTTTTTTTCTTCTAGATGAGTAAATACTTTTCTCGGGTTTAAAGAATGAAGAGTACTGCAGGAATCTGTTTATTACAAGACTATTTGCAAAAGACCTATGCACCTTTCATTGAACCTTGAAAAACACTTGAAAATATGGGTTGCATTTGCAAACTTCAGTGTATGACATGGAAAGCTGGCAAGCTGCCTGGCTTCTACTTAAAGGATTGTCATTCTGGGAAAAATAAATTTCTCTAACTAGACAAAAGTCAATGTTTTCATGTTTTACTGCAATCAGACTGATAGAGCTGACAATTTAATGTCTCAACACTTAAAATATCTGGGGATAATCAGTTACCTCAATCAATCATAAACACAAATCCTTCTATTTTCGAAGCTTGTGTGTCTGTGACTAAAGATATAAGACCGTTTGGTGAGTCTCTTTCCCCACAACAGCCCGTCATCTACCCCCACAATCCTCCTAATATTCCTGATCTGTCTTTATCTATGCAGATATGTATACACATTATGCATTTGGAAATAACTTTTAACAACTCAAGTGTGATCAAATTTAGAAACTTTTCTTTCACTGTCCTGTTTTATTTAATTTTTATGGGTAGTTTATAGACTGTATGCCTGTCAGAAAAATGTGGAACTGTGCTGGCGTTCCCACTGAAGACATCATTATGAGTGAAAAAGTGCTCAAGGCTTTTTCAAAGTGGGTGCTGAAACGTACATTTCCTTCCTCTGACTCCAGGGGATGCTGGTAGCTACCCCAGACAGGTATTTTGGGGTCAAATGGTGTAGGGCCAGGCCCTTAGGATTTCCTGGCAAGCACACTGAACAGCTCAGTTCTGGAAACTAATCATAATAATGATGATGATAAAGCAAGGGAGGCAGTGACAACAACATAAAAAGCCGCCTGAGGAATTGGATTCCAGGTAGCTCTAGATTTGGCGGAGCTGACAGGTTCAGTTCACTAAGCTTTGGTATTGATAATGATGGGAAACTTCAGACAGTTTTAGAGATCTCTTTCTATTAAGCTATGCCGTGGTGTTTCCGCAACTTGAGAACAAGTTTACTGGGGCACACCATTCTTCTTTCAACATGGTAAGAATTGATGTGAGTGGTGCTACATTCCTAACAGATAATTACTCTGAGCACTCAATAAGCCAGATTCCTTGTTAGAAGTATTCTTTTCTGTATTTTTTATGTATGGTGTATATGTGGGTATATGTATATATAGACAAACGCATTCATCACCACTGCCTCCTTTTTGTTTCTTTGATTATGTAGGGCTTTGCAGTCAAACTTAGCCGAGTTTTAGGACCCTTGGGGCAGCATCTTTTAGTTCCGCATCAGGCTGCGTTGCAAACAGTCAGTCTTGTTCTTGCACTCACTTGGTGGAAGTGCCACGACACGACTTGTGCAGTGCTTTGCTCTTGCCATGAAGCCTGGGTGACAAAAGTTTTTACAAGAAGCTGACTGTATTTGAGGTTATGAATATGCAATGACTCTCATTAGTATTGAAGCACCAGAACAGGGGCTGACATCCCCCGCCACTTTGAGTTGCTGCAGAATCGGCTAATGAATTGTCTTGCTCTTTCATGCACACAGTCTGCTGTTGTGGCTTCTAAGTTCCAAGGGGAGTTGCCCAGTTTGAGTAGACCATTGACTGCAGAAATTAATTGTCAGGAACTACTCTTGATTTTGTGAAATACTATTTAGACAGTGCCTTAGCTGGTCAAAACAGAAAAGCTATAAGCTTTGTATAAGATAGTATCATGAATAGGAAAATTTAGAAAGAGACATGAGAATGTATGTATGTTCTTATATACACAACTGTGTATAGATATGCTTCCATCCTGGATTACTGTACAGTAAGTATATCTAAATATAGATGAAATCAAGTAATAGAAATCTGACATTTTGTTCGTTGGTCTATTATTCTTCCATACAGAACAAACAGAGATGATAGAAAATTCCCCAAATGAATAGGGTTGAAACACAAAGCTCTTCCATCAACTCTTTACCATATTCTTTCTTTTTTATTCCTGGGTCTCTGCCAAACATTTTGCAGCTCATACACATACCATCTTTCATGAATATGTTACTGATAAGGATATGTTTCTAGCCACTGATTAAGATATCTGAGCTGATTTGCAGTGTGTAAGAAAATGCAAAAGTGCTCAGACATCATCTAGAATGGTCTCTTTTCAATAGGATAAATTAAGTGTGTTTTTCCACACCCCTTCTCCCTTGAAATTTCCTTTCAACTAAAAGAGAACTTCTGTGGCTTGCTGCAGATTGTAAAGAATGGATTGAATTGAAATGGGTAATATATGCTAAAAGGTAAGGGATATGTTGTAAGCTGTGCAAATAAGGCAGTGAACAAAGGGTAAGTCCTTATATTAAAGTGCTTGCTCTACACATTTATTTAATGAAAAGGCATCCCTTTCACAGAAACAGATATATGTTATTTTTGTAGAGCTTTAGGGGGTAGTGTTACTATAATTGTCATATCTCAATGGAAGCAAGAAAAAAAGTAAAGCCCAAGAATGTATACAAAAAAAAAAAAGAATGTATACATATAAGAGTACCAAGTATGAGTGTAGCTTAAAATAAATGCAGTCTGACAAAAGTGGCTTAAGTATCATATATCAAACAGTTGTTACCTCTGCTGGCCTTAGTGACTTCACATGACTAAGACCAAATCAGTGATAAAATCTCAAGGAAGATGAAACCAGTGTAGGCCTTTGCAAAGACCATCAGTCATTCCACAGAGCTGTGATATTATTTGTTCATGTAATCCTTGGCTTCCTATTTAATGGACATAATACACCATCCACTCCTAGACCAAAGCCACCAAGGGAAATCTTTTTCTTTTCTTTCTTTTTTTTTTTTAAATTGGACACAGTGAAGACAGCTTGGTTCAAGATGGCAGAGTAGAAGGATGTGCTCTCGCTCTCTCTTGCGAGAACACAGGAATTACAACTAACTGCTGAACAGTCATCGACAGGAAGACACTGGAACTCACCAAAAAAGATACCCCACATCCTAAGACAAAGGAGAAGCCTCAAGGAGATGGTAGGAGGGGCGCAATCACAATAAAATCAAATCCCATAACCGCTGGGTGGGTGACTCACAAACTGGAGAACAATTATGTCACAGAAGTCCACCCATTGGAGTGAAGATTCTGAGCCCCATGTCAGGCTTCCCAACCTGGGGCTCTGACAATGGGAGGAGGAATTCCCAGAGGATCAGACTTTGAAGGCTAGTGGGATTTGATTGCAGGACTTCGACAGGACTGGGGGAAACAAAGACTCCACCCTTGGAGAGCACACACAAAGTAGTGTGTGCATCAGGACTCAGGGGAGGGAGCAGTGACCACATAGGAGACTGAATCAGACCTACCTGCCAGTGTTGGAGGACCTCCTGCAGAGGCGGGAGGTAGCTGTGGCTCACCGTGGTGACAAGGACACTGGCAGCAGAACTTCTGGGAAGTACTCCTTGGCGTGAGCCCTCCCAGAGTCTGCCATTAGCCCCACCAAAGAGCCTGTAGCCTCCAGTGCTGTGTTGCCTCAGGCCAATCAACCAACAGGGAGGGAACTCAGCTCCACCCATCAGCAGACAAGCAGATTAAAGTTTTACTGAGCTCTGCCCACCAGAGCAACACCTGGCTCTACCCACCACCAGTCCCTCCCATCAGGAAGCTTGCACAATCCTCTTAGATAGCCTCATCCACGAGAGGGCAGACAGCAGAAGCAAGAACTATAATCCTGCAATCTGTGGAACGAAAACCACATTCACAGAAAGATAGACAAAATGAAAAGGCAGAGGACTATGTACCAGATGAAGGAACAAGATAAAACCCCAGAAAAACAATTAAATGAAGTGGAACTAGGCAATCTTCCAGAAAAAGAATTCAGAATAATGATAGTGAAGATGATCCAGGATCTTGGAAAAAGAATGGAGGAGAATCAAGAAGATATACAATAACTGCAATGAAAAATACACTAGAAGGAATCAATAGCAGAATAACTGAGGCAGAAGAATGGATAAGTCACCTGGAAGACAGAATGGTGGAAATCATTGCTGTAGAACAGAATAAAGAAAAAAGAATGAAAAGAAACGAAGACAGCTTAAGAGACCTCTGGGACAACATTAAACACCCCAACATTTGCATTATAGCGGTCCCAGAGGAGAAGAGAGAGAGAGAAAGGACCCAAGAAAATATTTGAGGAGATTATAGTTGAAAACTTCCCTAACATGGGAAAGGAAATAGCCACCCAAGTCCAGGATGTGCAGAGAGTCCCAGGCAGGATAAGCCCAAGGAGAAACATGCCAAGACACACAGTAATCAAATTGCCAAAAATTAAAGACAAAGAAAATTTATTAAAAGCAACAAGGGAAAAAAGACAACGTACAAGGGAACTCCCATAAGGTTAACAGCTGATTTCTCAGCAGAAACTCTGCAAGCCAGAAGGGAGTGTCATGATATATTTAAAGTGATGAAAGGGAAGAACCTACAACCAAGAATACTCTATCCATCAAGGCTCTCATTCAGATTTGATGGAGAAATCAAAACCTTTACAGACAAAAGCAAAAGCTAAGAGAATTCAGCACCACCAAACCAGATCTACAAAAACATACATTAAAGGTAGGAAATCATCCACATAAATATGATATCAAAACCAGCAACTGTGAGGAGAGGAGAGTACAGATGCAGGATATTGGAAATGCATTTGAAATTAAGAGACCAGCAATTTACAACATTCTTGTTTATATATATAGACTGCTATATCAAAACATCATGATAACTGCAAACCAAAAATCTACAATAGATAGATAAACACACACACACACACACAAAAGCAATCCAGACACAGTACTAAAGATAGTCATCAAATCACAAGAGAACAAAAGAGAAAGGGAAAAACAAATCCAAGATCCAAAACAATTCACAAGATGGCAGTAAGAACATACATATCAGTAATTACCTTCAATGTAAATGGATTCAGTGCTCCAACCAAAAGACACAGACTGGCTGAATGGATACAAACACAAGACCCATATATATGCTGTCTACAAGAGACCCACTTCAGATCTGTGGGCACATACAGACTGAAAGTGAGGGGGTGGAAAAATGTATTCCATGCAAATGGAAATCAAAAGGAAGCTGGAGTAGCAATACTCATATCAGATAAAATAGACTTTAAAATAAAGAATGTTACAAGAGACAAGGAAGGACACTACTTAATGACCAAGGGATCAATCCAAGAAGAAGATATAACAATTATAAATATATATGCACCCAACATAGAAGCACCTGAATACATAAGGCAAATGCTAAGAGCTATAAAAGAGGAAATCGACAGTTACACAATAATAGTGGGGGACTTTAACAC
>NC_041221.1:92777485-92781375 GCF_002837175.3 Physeter macrocephalus | reverse complement strand
GAAATCAAAAGGAAGCTGGAGTAGCAATACTCATATCAGATAAAATAGACTTTAAAATAAAGAATGTTACAAGAGACAAGGAAGGACACTACTTAATGACCAAGGGATCAATCCAAGAAGAAGATATAACAATTATAAATATATATGCACCCAACATAGAAGCACCTGAATACATAAGGCAAATGCTAAGAGCTATAAAAGAGGAAATCGACAGTTACACAATAATAGTGGGGGACTTTAACACCTCACTTACGCCAATGGACACATCATCCAGACAGAAAATAAGGAAATGCAAGCTTTAAATGACACAATAGACCAGATAGATTTAATTGATATTAATAGGACATTCCATCTGAAAACAGCAGATTACACTTTCTTCTCAAGTACACACAGAACATTCTCCAGGATAGATCACATCTTGGGTCACAAATCAAGCCACAGTAAATTTAAGAAAATTGAAATCATATCAAACATCTTTTCCAACCACAACACTATGAGATTAGAAATGAATTACATGGAAGAAAACGTAAAAAACACAAACACGTGGAGGCTGAACAATACATTACTAAATAACCAAGAGATCACTGAAGAAATCAAAGAAGAAAATATGAACAGACCAATCACAAGTAATGAAATTGAAACTGAGATTAAAAATCTTCCAACAAACAAAAGTCCAGGACCAGATGGCTTCACAGGTGAATTCTATCAAATATTTAGAGAAGAGCTAACACCCATCCTTCTCAAACTCTTTCAAAAAACTGCAGAGGAAGGAACACTCCCAAACTCATTCTACAGGGCCCCCATCACCCTGATACCAAAACCAGACAAAGGTACCACCAAAAATGAAATCTACAGACCAATATCACTGATGAATATAGATGCAAAAATCCTCAACAAAATACTAGGAAACAGGATCCAGCAACACATTAAAAGGATCATACATCATGATAAAGTGGGATTTATCCCAGGGATGCAAGGATTCTTCAGTATACACAAATCAATCAATGTGATACACCATATTAACAAGTTGAAGAATAAAAACCATATGATCATCTCAGTAGATGCAGAGAAAGCTTTTCACAAAATTCAACACCCATTTATTATAAAAGCTCTCCAGAAAGTGGGCATACAGGGAACCTACCTCAACATAATAAGGGCCATATACGACAAACCCACAGCAAACGCCATTCTCAATGGTGAAAAACTGAAAACATTTCCTCTAAGATCAGTAACAAGACAAGGATGTCCACTCTCGCCACTATTATTCAACATAGTTTTGGAAGTCCTAGCCATGGCAGTCAGAGAAGAAAAAGAAATAAAAGGAATCCAAATTGGAAAATATACTGTGAAAATCACTATACTACCCAAAGCAATCTACAGATTCAGTGCAATCCCTATCAAATTACCAATGGCATTTTTTACAGAACTAGAAGAAAAATTCTTAAAATTTGTATGGAGACACAAAAGACCCTGAATAGCCAAAGCAATCTTGAGGGGAAAAAAGTGGAGCTGGAGGAATCAGACTTCCCAACTTCAGACTATACTAAAAAGCTACTGTAATCAAGACAATATGATATTGGCACAGAAGCAGAAATATAGATCAGTGGAAGAGGTTAGATAGCCCAGAGATAAATCCATGCACCCATGGTCAACTAATCTATGACAAAGGAGGCAAGGATATACAATGGAGAAAAGACAGTCTCTTCAATAAGTGGTGCTGGGAAAACTGGACAGCTACATGTAAATGAATGAAATTAGAACACTCCCTAACACCATACACAAAAATAAACTCAAAATGGATTAAAGACCTGAATGTAAGACCGGAAACTATAAATTTCTTAGAGGAAAACATATGCAGAACACTCTGACATAAATCACAGCAAGATCTTTTTTGACCCACCTCTTAGAGTAATGGAAAGGAAAACAAAAATAAACGAGAGGGTGTGGAGAAAAGGGAACCCTCTTGCACTGTTGGTAGGAATGTAAATTGATACAGCCACTATGGAGAACAGTATGGAGGTTCCTTAAGTAACTAAAAATAGAATTACCATATGACCCAGCAATCCCACTACGTGACATATAACCAGAGAAAACCATAATTCAAAAAGACACATACACCCCAGTGTTCACTGCAGCACTATTTACAATAGACAGGTCATGGACACAACCTAAATGCCCATCGACAGAAGAATGGATGAAGAAGATGTGGTACATATATACAATGGAATATTACTCAGCCATAAAAAGGAACGACACTGGGTCATTTGTAGAGATGTGGATGGACCTAGAGACTGTCATACAGCTTGAAGTAAGAAAGAGAAAAACGAGCATCGTATATTAATGCATATATGTAGAATCTAGAAAAATGGTACAGATGAACTGGTCTGCAAGGCAGAAATAGAGACACAGATGTAGAGAACAAAGCTATGGACACCAAGGGGGGAAGCGGGGGAGGGGTGGTGGTGGGATGAATTGGGAGATTGGGATTGACATATATACACTAATATGTATAAAATAGATAACTAATAAGAACCTGCTGTTTAAAAAATAAAATTAAGAAAAATTGGGGGGCTTCCCTGGTGGCGCAGTGGTTGAGAATCCACCTGCCAATACAGGGGACATGGTTCGAGCCCTGGTCCGGGAAGATCCCACGTGCCACGGAGCAACTAAGCCCGTGCGCCACAACTACTGAGCCTGCACTCTAGAGCCCGCGAGCCACAACTACTGAAGCCCACGAACCTAGAGCCCGTGCTCTGCAACAAGAGAAGCCACTGCAATGAGAAGCCCGGGCACCACAACGAAGAGTAGCCCCCGCTCGCCACAAACAGAGAAAGCCCGTGCACAGCAACGAAGACCCAACACAGCCAAAAATAAATAAATAAAATAAATAAATTTAAAAAAAAAAGAAAAAGAAAAATTGGACACAGGGAACACCAGTCATATCTGATCACATGACAAGCTACTAAATTATTCAATTTCATTCCTAAATTTGCATTCTTGTTGCATTTTATTGTCAGTATAGGGTTTTTAAAACTTCCTGTTTTAAGGGGCCTATATAATCAGAAGCAAAGTACCTTTATAATCACTCACAAGAATTTTCTGATTTCTCTATGCTGTTTTCCTAGGTATCCAAACAGTAGAAAAGGTCTGCTTGTTATGTTGAAATAAAGTATTCAACTCATACAGAACACATTCAGATTTTAAAATATAAAAGTGGAAAAAGTTTAGCTGAGACAATTATATATAAGCATAAAGTGTACACATTTAATGGAAATATTAACCAATATCTGTTACTATGAATATGAGAATCACAGTATAAGTGAAAGTACTTTAGTTTTAATTGCATAGTTTTAGAAAACTATGGTGGTTTTACTTTGGCTTGCAATTTGTCTCTGCATTCTAGACTTTGTGATGACTGAAAACATTATTTATGAAAGGTTTATTCAAATATAATTTGGTGCTTACTGCTTTTATCAAAAATTGGAGTCTAATGAAATAAAATGCAAGGTACTTGTGCTTCTGAGTCCTTTCTGAGAATCACTTATTACACCTCCTTTTCTGTACACAACTACAATACAGTTGTAACAGCAGGCAAAACAATGTTATGTTCTTTCTATTCATTTTAAGCTGTCCTGCTACATATCTGTAGTAGAATTTGGACACTTGCAAGGGAACAGCTAATATACATATGGATTTAAGCAATTATCTGATTCCTTTTTCTAACTCTGTAGCCATATATATTCATAATTAACATTCTGACATAGTTTTATGAATTGGAGTATTCTAAGGCAGACCAAGCACCAGGAAATCGGAGACAACAACTTTCTCTCCCTCCCTCTCCCTCTCCCTCCCTCCCTCTCCCTCTCCCTCTCCCTCCCTCCCTCTCACTC
>NC_041221.1:92629366-92777376 GCF_002837175.3 Physeter macrocephalus | reverse complement strand
CTCCCTCCCTCCCTCCCTCCCTCTCTCTCTCTCTCTCTCTCTCTCTCCCCCTCTCCCTCTCTCTCTCTCTCCCTCTCTCCCTCTCTCTCCCTCTCTCCCCGCCCTCAGTCTTAATCTGAACTTGAATGGACCAGTGAATTTACCATCAGCAAATGCTACTTATACATTTTCTTGCCAGCCATAAATTAATATTTATTGAGTACAGTCTGGGTGCTGGGAGTGGGGAGAGGTGGATTAAGAGAATCCTGGGTACCAGGAAGTTTACAGTGAAGCTGGGGTGAAAGAAAGCAGGAAAATAGTGGAGATTCATTTATAGGGCTAGATATCAACAAATGTAGATTGATCTAGTGCACATTAAGTGCAGAAGTGTTCCAGAGTTGCCATTGAGGTGTGAGAACAGCCTCAGGAGGGACGACTGTGGCGACTTCTTATAGGAGACAAGCTCCTACTTGGATTTTGGAGGTTTAAAGATTCTATTAAAATGTAGTAAATTTGGCTTAACTTTGAAACAGGACTTCAGTGTGTCTAAACTCACTTTATATTGATTTCAATGGTAACATTTTCTTTAGAAGTGATATAATTTGAAGTTTAGAATTGTGTGTTTGTAATGTGCTTTTCATTTTTTTCACTTAAAAATTGTTTCCTTAGGTAGGGAGAAAAAAATCTTGTTTACCACAACTACCCCTGTTAAATGTAGAAGGAAAAACGTGAGGGAATTAAAAAGATTAGCGTGACATCATTTTTAAAATCACTATTTTTCCTTAACTCTCTCCCCAGTAGTCTTGCCTGAGTATATGTATAAATGTTGATTCCATATTGATGCCCAGCAAAATTATGCAGAAATTCCTAAGTCCTGTATCACCAGATATAGTCACTGTATACTCTGGGGGCGGGGTGGGGACTTTTATTCCATCAGGGGGTCCCTGAATACTGATGCAACTGTGTAATTACTAGCTGCAGGACTGACTCTGTTAAATTTGAAGTTTTTAAGCTATTATCCCTTTCTTTACTTCCACACTATTCTTCTTCTTACCTTTTTCCCCCCACTCTCCTCAGATATTAATGATAAAGGCTTGAGGTTACTCCATCCCAGGTCATTTGCTTTTCTAAGAGGAGACTCTGGGGTTTGATGTGTGTGAGGTGTATGGCAAGCACTGTGCTAGGTCCTTTTCATATGTTACTGCAACACAGATAACTCTGTATGGATGTAAAAGACTGGTACAGAGAAACGTTATTAAGTAAGTTGTTAGGATCACACAAATAGCTAGGTTTTGAGTCCTAGTGTTTCAGACTCCAAAGCTCCTATGCTCTTTGCACTACAGCAAAACATTTTAGGACCTAGGATAATCTATGCTGGAAGTTCAGACTTTGTGCCAGTTCCACAGGAAAAATGCTTTTGACTGGGAGCATTGCCCTAGTGCCCTTCAAATTAGATGAGGTGGATCTAATTAGTCCTCCTAACTCATAAGGTCAGTTTTGTACAGTTGCATCTTAAGTCTTTAAATGTAGTCTTATTTGAGGAAGACTTTAATCTTTGTTTTGAATTTTTTCAATTAAATTCAATTTAGTGAATATTTATTGAATGCCTATTCTTTTCCAGGTACTATGCTGATAGTACAAAGACAGTCTAGTTAGGGAGACATTATAAGTAACTATAATACAATTCACTGAATGCTATAATAGATGCATATACAAGGGATCATGGAAACATATGAAGGTATAATTAATTTGAGGGAGGATGTCAGGGAATGTTATATTTGAGCAGAACCTTGAAGGACAAGAAGTAAGAATTTGCCAGAAGGACAGAAGGAGGTTGATCATTCATTTCAGATGATGGGAATAGCATGAACACATGTGTGAATATGTCTGGCATGTTTGGGATGTGGAAAGAGTGGTAGATTGTAAAAATGGTCACAAGTTCTTCCCTTTCCTGCATCCAACTCCTGGAAATGTGATATTGAAAATTCTTCCATTAAGAAGTGGAGTCTGTTTCCCCATCACTGAATTTGGGTTGATCATGTGACTGACTTTGGCCAATGGACATTAGTAAATATGAAACCAGCAGAGACTTGAGAAGTGCTTGTGCAGTGGGGCTTCTGTACTTAGAACCCTGAGATCATATTGTGAATGAGCCCAGGTTATCCTGCTGGAGGATAAGTAGCCACCTGCAGAAGAGCAGAGGCTCTGGCTGATAGTCTGCTCAGCACTAGACCTGTGAGTGAGATCATCTTGGATTATTTAGTTACCAGCTAATCCACCATTGACCATGGACACAGGGAGAGTCCCGGGGAAATTTGTTGTCAGCCTGGACAGGATGACCCACCTGAGTTGCACAATTATGAATTAAATAAAATGTTTTACCCATTAGGTTTGGGGTGTTTTGTATCAGCTAAGCTAATCCACAAAAGGTCTGAGTAAAGTTCAGGGAATGTAGGAAGAAGTAGCTGAAGATGATAGGTAACGTTTGCAATATCATGTTAAGAAGTTTGGACCTATTTTGTAGGACTAAGCTTCCCAATACTTCACTGACTCATGTACCACTTTTATCTTTTAAAAAATGTCTGGGGCTTCCCTGGTGGCGCAGTGGTTAAGAATCTGCCTGCCAATGCAAGGGACACGGGTTCGAGCCCTGGTCCGGGAAGATCCCACATGCCGCGGAGCAACTAAGCCCGTGCACCACAACTACTGAGCCTGCACTCTAGAGCCTACGAGCCACAACTACTGAGCCCACGTGCCACAACTACTGAAGCCTGCGTGCCTACAGCCCTTGCTCCGCAACACGAGAAGCCACTGCGATGAGAAACCCGTGCACCGCAATGAAGAGTAGCCCCGCTCACCACAACTAGAGAAAGCCGCGTACAGCAACAAAGAACCAAAGCAGCCAAAAGTAAATAAATAAAATAAATAAATTTTTAAAAATGCCTGCATACTCCGAGTTAGATTTTTATTTAAATTGTCCAATTTTTATACAATTTACTTTAAATGCAAACAATATTAACTTAAAATCCCAGTTGATGTGTTAATTCTACTTTTTTAAACCTATTAAAAATATAAATATATAAAAAGTTGGTCTATTTGGTATCAAAAATCATCTTGTATATTTTGAATGCTGCATTCTAGGATTTCCTGCTATAATCAGTAGGAATCAGGATCATGAGGAGAATAATTTGGAGTGGAGAGACTGCTGGTAGGGAGGACCGAGGAGGCTGCTGCAGAGGCCCAGATGGGGTTTGGCACATGGTTGACAAACTAAGATGTATTCTTGAGGAAGAAGAGGAAGTGTCTGGAAGCAGATTTGTTGTATGTGGGGTGGGAATGGGGGGTGTGAAGTATTCACTGAGTGGGTACTAGGAAGAAAGGGAAGAGAAGAAAAAAAATAAACGTAATAGATCTGATGTTGTACTTACTGAGTTTGAGTTAATAGGTTGTTTGGAAACAGAGGCCCACCAGGCATTTGCACATGTAAAATGTTTTTTTGAGCCATGTGGCTTGTGGGATCTTAGTTTCCCCACCAGGGATTGAACCTGGGCCACTGCAGTGAAAATGCCAAGTCCTAACCACTGGACCTCCAGGGAATTCCCTTAAAATGTTATTTTTGAAATCATCAACATACAGGTGATAATATCATCAAGAGGAAGTATTTAGTACAGAGATCTTCATCTTATTCTTGTTTGCTTTTTCATCCCCAAACTTTTATGGGATATGATTTACTCCAGCTAGAAATAGTGAGTGATTCACATAGGTAATGATTCTCAAATGGGGGTGGAAAATACCTGTATAGTGTTAAAAAATGTCCTCCATACAATTTTGATATACTACCCTTCACTCCTCCTTGATTTAGTGGGAGATGAGGACAGGGCTGTGGAAAAGGAATTAGTGAAAAGGGACAGAGCGGGCTAAGAAGTAGACGCCTCTAACAGGGAGAGAACTTTTACATATGTGAAGGAACTTTAAGATGAAGGGACAAGCCATGGTACTAAATTCTGCAGAGAAATCCAGTAGTTTGAAGATTATTCTTTAAGTAAAACTGGTTTATAATATATATGATACTTGGCATATAATAGGAGCGCAGTAAATGTTTGGGTAAATGATTTATGTAGAACTGTTTTGTGTTTGAAACACTTCACAAGCCTTAAATATTCAAGTCAGACAGGATATGTAACTGTACTGCTTTGGCCTCCAAAATCAATGTGGGTTTTAAAAATTTTGTTTCTCTGTCCATGATCAGTGACTTAGATATATGCCCACTAGGGCACCATAGTCCTGATCTCAGTGCAAAACAATGTTTGAGGCTGTTTTCAAGAAATACTGTCAGTCAGCATCCTTGTTACGGCCACACCACGCTTAGGCCTCCCAACCTTTACCACCTATGGCTCCCAGGAGTAAATTGTTTGTCTTAACGATGGTTTGGGTTGATGGAGTGAATATACTTGACTGGCAGAACAGGAACATTGGCCTGTCTGGCTCTCAGGTAATTTTTACATTCATAATAGCAGCTTCTTTTATTACTGTGATTATTCTTAAGATGACATAAATTTCTACCAGATCAGGACAGCAGTTTCCTCAGACCATGATTTGGTGCTGATGAGGGATACTCAGAGCACGCTCAGCAGTACACACTGGTTTGACATCTGGCATCCATGACTCCTGTGAGATTGGCTTCCCTCTAGATGTGCCCTGAAAGCATCCCTGCTGTGCCCCTTCTGTCCAAGTGTAAAAGCATCACAGGAAACGAACAAGTAAAGATTCAAGTTTTATGGAAGGAATCGAGAACCCCTCACCCAGATGGAAACCCGGGTTTTGGTGTCCAGGAAGTTTGACCAGCCGTTTGGATAGAGGCTGTTGTCTGTGGCACCTTGGTCCCCTTCTCCTTCTAAGCTTCCCACATGCTGTCTATTCTAAGTCATCCAGCTGAGGAAAATTGCTTCAGGACCTTTAAAATGTGAAATAACGGTTGTCTTTTACTGTGGATTCATTAGTGCAGCTGGATTTAGTTATTTACAGTTGTAAATTTGGCACTGTTTTTACTGAGGTAGGGGACTCTTTAAAATAATTGAAGCAGTCTAAAGCTAAACCTATAAATAATTATTCATTTCCACTTGTTTTAATATGGAGATAAAAAATATTAAAATGATTAAAGAAAATAGGTATATAACAAGGGAGTTAAGACACCAAAGTAAAAGTAAGAGGAAGAAGCCTTTTCACATTTCCCTTGCTTCTGTCTTCCCATTTCCATTTTCGCTCCAGTCTAATGAATGTATTTTAAATAAAATTCACATACTCTCTTTGCTCTCTGTCTTCCTACTACTACAAATATCAGCTCAGCCCCTCTTTCAGATCCACTTCAAGGAAATGCAGACTTGAAAAACTCTCCCCCATGGTTTTGTCTGAACTAGCTGCCGTTCTGCAGCACACTGGATCCAGTTGCTGGAGTGGGGGAACCCGAGAGGTGAGTGAGCGAACGAGCGAGCAAGAGCGGCCACTTAGCTGAGTGAGTCAGGCGGGCCTGTGTGAAAGGATGTAGTGAGCCAGGGACTAATGGGAAAAATAGGGGGTCTTCACAAATTCTGATGTGGGGAAATCTGAAAGGCTCTTCTGCATGCCAGGGTATTTGAATATTTGGGAAACAGCTGGCTGGGCTTTGGGAGAGTGCCTCCTGATTCGCCTCGTCAGATGTTCAGAGATAAAATGAGGCAGCCAGCACGCCAGCACATAGCTCATATAGCCTTGCAGTCAGTTTTGAATTTAGATTTGAATTGTGATATCAGTGTCATGGTGGCACATGCTTTGAGAAGGTACTTACAGAGAATAATTGAAAGATTCAGTGTGAAGCTTCTGAAAGTTGTAATTTAACGTTCCAGAAGCCTCCATATTACTCTCACCATTAAAATTTAAAATGACAGCAGCCCAATTATGTATGGTTATTTTCTTAAATAAAATCATATTTCTACCCCAAGTGAAAGATTCATTGCTGCGCATTAATCTCTGTCAGGAGAACCAATCTCAATTGCGTCCAGTGTTAGCAGCTAAGATGGCTCGCTTTATCCTGGAGACAATGAAGTGACTGGGGGAAGCCGAGCTCTGGAAGTCCTCCGGAGGAGCTGGACTTGCAGCAGGCTGATTTGCATGATAATCACCATTATGGATCCTCTCTGGTGCCAGCCTCCACACTTAACCAAGTGCCGTATAACTTTAGTAGCAGCTGAGAAACCCAAGTAAGGGCTGTAGCACACATTTTACAAAACCTGAATGATGTCAAAAACTGCTAGTTAAGAGAGGGCAGCTGGTTGTAAAATTAAACCACACTGAGGCATGGAGACTAGGAATGTAACTTAAAAACCTGATGAAGGATATAACTTTGGGGACTGTTGAAAGATATAAAGCTTTTCCATCTTTTTTTAAACTCACAGAAAACTGTTTACCAGAAGAATCTGTTTACCAGAAGGACTTTTGTGGCCATTGAAACCATGGCATGAAAATAGATCAGTGAAAACAGAAACTTTTTCCAGTGCAGAAATTTTAGTCTCTATCAGTTAAAAGTATGGAGCCAGACTTTTAGACTATGAATCTTTCCACCAGTTTCTTTGGTCTGTTTCATTTTACTTTATACTGCGTTGTGATTTGGGGAATATGGTGTAATGGTAGCCAGAATTGCAATGAAAAATTGCACGGGGCTGGTCAAGCTTAAACCATTGTTATTCATCAAAACCTTTATTCCTTAGTGTTCCCAGGGACAAAGGAGCATGTGAATCAGTAATATTATGATGCATGATGTTGAATGATATAGAGTATATATACATCAATGTAATCTAAGCAGTGTCTTATAAATAATAGATCACATAATTTCTCAAAGGTTTCACAGTATGATAAAACATTTACAGGTAGGTCTTGGTTCTTCTGAGTTTTGTCATGACTTTAGTACAGCCAGTCCTGTGGCAGTTTGCAAATTTACTTTTGTTGTCTGGCTGTAGCCCTAGAATCTATCTACCTTTTTATAAAGCTGATCCTGTGATATGAACTCAATTTTTTCCTTCAACTCTGCCTCAGATCACTGTGGCTTTTCCTCTTTCTTCCCTTTTATTTATGTCTCAGTAAGAGGCATCCAACTTCACTTGTGTCCATGATTCCACCACTGTGCTTAGATTCTTGCTGTAAATTATTTTGAGTCTTCTACTTTCCACATTTGACATTTTGTTGGCTTCGTCCTTAAAAAAAAAAAAAAAAACCCATTCCTAAATTCCCTACTCTGTTTCCTTTCTTTCAGTTCTTCCTGACTTGTCTACTTTCTTGCTTCTGGCTTCTCACCATTTACTCTTTAACCTATTGCAAGGTCGATTGAGCCACCACCACTACTACTTTCTCAGACAAAGATTATACTCCTTCTTAACAGACCACTTTTCTCACTCTGCTCTAGAAGGAGAGCAACTTACCTAATGGGTAAATTTGGAGTAAATAAGTGAGCCAGCTCAGCTTACTGCCACCCTCCTTCTAGCTGTAGAAGGGCCTGCCTACTGAGAGCCACATTCTCCCCGAGGCTGGGAGCCCAGCCCACCCCAGCCCAGCACTGGCTTGGCTTGTGAAGATGGCCTGATTCTGTAGTTTAGACAGCTAGGCTTGTTTTGGCTTTCACACTAAGCTACTTCCTTCACTGTGGTCTCAATCAGTAAGTAATAAAGGTTATATTCTAGCCTCTCATCTGTTTTATTTTTGTATTACTTCTAAACTTGTTTGGAATGCAGGAGAGGAAGTGTGTCTCAATGTTGGGGAATTGCTTAGAAATCTAAATAAATACAATAATGTGCACAAGTAAAAAGTTAAAGTCCTCCTTTCCTGATCTCACTTTCCAGAGGCTTGGTTCCTCTGTCTGTCTCTCTTTCCCCACTTTGTAAGGATATAGCAAAAAGGTGGCTGTCTATAAGCCAGGAAGCAGGTCCTCACCAAGAACCAAATCTACTAGTACTTTGATCTTGGACTTCCCATACTTTGATCTTGGACTTCCCAGCCTCCAAAACTATGAGAAATAAATGTTGTTTCAGTCACCCAGTTCATGGTATTTCTTATAGCAGCCCAAGCTGACTTATTCTTCCTGATTTTTCTATGCATGTGCAAATGTGTGTATATATAAGTATATGATAGAAATATTTTTACCTGAATGTCACATAACAGAAATATACATAGCTATATATTTATACTTACAGCTCTCTAAAATAGATCTTTTTGTTTCATATATCTCCATATTCTCCATACATTTATTTATATACATACACAGTTGTATTTTCCCCCCAAATGGTAACACACTATATGTTTTGTTCTGCGTCTTCCTTTTTTCACTGAACTCCTTTTCATGTCAAAAGAGACTGTGGACTTAAAAAATTGTTCACAACCTAAAAGTTGGGAGTTATGTTTTATTCAGTGGGAATTTTTAGGACTTAAGCCTGGGAGGCAGCATTTCCAGTAACCCTGAGAGAACTGCTCTGAGGAGGCGATGGGGGAGCCAGGTTACACAGAAGTTTTGTAACAAAGGGCAGGTAGTCAGGAACATCAAAAGATTATTGTAAATTAAAAGCAGATATCCCAAGTTAAGGAACTTAGCGCTTTTCTTTGTATGGGAAGATGCACGAGTCTGGGCTCACTGAAATCATTCCTTTGATATGCACCTCAGCTCTCTGGGGCCAGTATCCTGTGTTTTCACATCCTGAGTTTCCTCAGGGCCCACGGTAGGGAGTGGCTACAGTCTGATGGCTGCTAGATGGCAGGTATTCTTTTCTTCCTGAGTTTCCTCAGGGCTCACGGGCTCACGTTGGAGGACTGCAATCGCTGATGAGTGTGACATCCTTTGTTTACTGATACGGCAGGAAATATTCCTTTTCTCAAGACATATCTTATTATTTTTAATGGCTGCATGGTGTTCTTTGGTTTGGATGGTCCTTAATAAACCATTCTTAAACTGCTGGCCATTTAGATCATTTCACATTTTTGCGATTACAAACAATGTTGTTTTTATAAACTTTACAAACTTGTACTAGTATTTCTGTAGGAAAGATTCCTAGAAGTGGACTTGCTGGGTATCTCTTAAGATTTAATTGATTAATAACAATCAGAGACTCATAGGTTGGGAAGGATTCTGAGAGAACTCAGAGTTTATCCCATGCTCACAGGGAAGGATGTTTTCTTCTCACTCTGAGTTTGAAAAGTTCAGAGAATGAGACTCCATGTTCTTTTTCAGGAATGCCTTAGAATGACTTGAAATCAACTGTAAAAGAAACAGTAATAGTTATGATGCTGTGGCTCAGTGAGTTGGAAGTGAAAGTGAAAGACAGAATCCTAAAGTAATACATACTTCGGTGAGCCTGGTTTGCACGCCAGTCAAGCAACACCAGATGCAGGATTATCAGAGTTATGGCAGTTTCAGATAGTTGGATCAATTAACATTCATATAGTAGGGAAGTTAGTACCTTGTACTTCATGTAGAGTAGCAATGGGAGGTTAGTTCACCCTGGGTGTCCGAGACTGCCAACCTACCCCTTAAGATGGCCCTCAGCTAACGGGCCCCTACTTTAAGCCTTGGCTCTGTGACTAGGAAGCAGGTGACCTATTCAGAGTCTAGCCAGACTACACATGATCTTAAATCTGATTCCACCACCTACCCCACAGTGCATCATACCTGAACACACAGTTGGGCTGCCCTTCACCTGGATTGTTCTGCTTGTGTCCCAAGGCTATTTCACTTGCAGAGAGGCACGCGGCAGCTCATTTACAAGCTGACCTAAAGAAAAGAAAAACAAAAAACATGATGTAACGTGACAGAGCTGTGGCATCCTGACTGTTTCAGGTAGCCCCCTCCAAAGCAGGTACGATTTGTTTAAAATCTTTGCAACACCGTGATGACCTCTGTGGCAAAACCCTGTGTATTATGGACTTGTCTCTCAGAGCGGACATGTTCTTGACTGTTACAACTTATACGTTTTTCCCACTTGGGGTGCCCATGGAAGCATGCCTTCATTAGAAACAACTGCAGCGTGAGTAGTAAAGACGACCATGTTAAACAGCTAGGAATTTTCACCTAATTGCACATTTATACAACACTGCAAAAAGGATCAGGCAGCCTGGCTATGTCAGATCATTTCACTGCTCACCAAAGAGATTTGAAATGGACTTCTAATTATTATTGCTGATTTGCTGTGGCTGTATTCCTTAATATGAACATCTGATTAGGATTAATTTTCTTTAATTGACGAATAGAGCGCTTACACTTGCAGGGTTGCACTTGTTACATATCGGCATATGTACTGTATTGTGGTGTTGGCATATGCTATGTATTATGACTTTTTTCTAGAGTGCTAATTACAGGCACTTCTTATCTGTTTTAGTTTTGAGGTCATTGTTCTTCCTTCCTTCACCTTTGTGTGGCTTTTTAGATTTGTTAATGGAGATAGAGCAGGGCTAAGTGACTATTAAACTCTTTTCTATATACAGTAAAACCCATTAACATGGACCTCACTAAATTTGGAATTTATGATAATGAGGGCAGGGCCTGGGTTAAAGTTTACTTTTGCATTGTCTCTGAACTAAAGCTTTGCTGAGCTAATAAATGGTATACATATAATCACAGGGGAATGGCACTCTTACTTTTAAAAGCAGCCTTTTCTAGAACTCTAGAGAAAGGCCTTGCTGGAGAGGTAATAAGGTAGTGTGGAGATGGCAGAGTGCAAAGACTGTGCCACATACTAGTTTTGTGACCTTAGACAAATTTTACTTAGCTTCTCTGAGTATCTTTTCCCTCATCTATAAAATGGAGACATTTATCTAATTTATGGGGTTGCTGTGAGGGTTAGATTTAATACAAAGTGCCTGGTATGTACTTCATAAATGGCAGATAATTATTACCAATCTAAAATAATTGGTGAGCTAATTTCAAATACTTCTTATTTTTTAAAGTAAGGCAGGGTTCCCCGGCACTTCAGAATTTTGTTAACCTAATCTGAGATACTGCTTTATTATTATATTGATTAAAGGAAAACCCCAGCAGTTTGGTGTGGTGGTAAAGAACATGAAATTTGGAGTCAGACAAACTAAGGTTTGAAAGTAGTTCTATCGCTCATTAGCTATGTGGCCTTAGGCAAGTTACTTAATATCTCTCAGGTTTTGTTTTCTAATTTGTAGAGATGGGGTGGTAATACCTGCTCCAGGACTTCTGTAACGATTCCGTGAGATAATGCTTGAAAAGTGTTCAGCCCAGTGATTTTCATGTTGTAAACTCTCAAACATCAGCTGTTGCTATTATCGTGATCTTTTTGACAATAGTCCATAGTGTAGACTTTTCATTAATTCAGACTTGTCTTTTTCAGTTCACCTAATTAATGAATTTCATTTGAGATATAATCTCCATCTAGATGAAAATTTTAAGTATGTAAGTAAAAAAATTATAGAGAAGCAAAATGGCTAAATACATAGGGTGAAAGAGGAAAAAATAATATTTTAAAAGTGGAAGCACAAGGTCTCAAGGTAGATTTAAATTACTGAATAGTCACTTCTGTGCATAATCTTTATGTTCTTTGTAAAAGGTCTTTATATTAGCCAGAAAGAAACAGAACTTTATATATACGTAGTAGAAAGTGTGGACTGGTGATCTGCTCATATCATTCATTGGCAAGAGAAGCAGTAAGTCCTTGTTCAACTTTATTTCCATCTTCTTGCTTTCCCCTTATGTTTCATAGGCTGTATGGATGAGAAATGTAAGCACTATAATGTCCTGAATGGAGACTATAATCTATCCTCCCCTTAATGACAGGCTTACGTAGGTTGTCAGAATCCATCACCTCAACAGATCAGACTGAATTACCTTCGATGACTGGCAAATGGTACCACTTGTGGTGAACTCCAAGGAGCCAGGGGTGCGTGTGTGTGTGTGTGTGTGTGTGTGTGTGTGTATTAAATGCTCGTCAATAGGAGAAATGTATTTTACTGAAAACTCTCATCCATGCTATTTTTGTAGAAGCTGGAAGTGTTCTTCTTGGGAAAAATATAAGAATTATTTTTTGGAGATTCTGAACTATTACAATACAAATTCACAACCATAAATGAGTAATCAGGTATTTTTTGTGTGCATCATATGCATGCGCAGTGAAACTTTGTAATAAAAACTAGAGGGGACAGAACCAATAATAATCTTGGGGCTATATGGCTCGACTTTCCAGGGCTGACCAATTTAAGCAGGTAATTGTAGAAAAGTAAAGTCAGTTTATTAAGTTGACAACCAATGGCTTAGCATATACAAATTTTCATAATGCTAAATTCACAAGTCAGAAAAAAACCTTTTGTCAGACCATGTTTTCTAAGTTTGGGTCAGAAAATGTGATCACTGTAATGTACGCCATGTTGATTAGTTGTATTATTTCAGATCTTTACTGGAAGTATCTAATGGTTAGTTGTTAAGGTATGGTATTATTTGTCTAGATTTGGCATAACAACAGGAACAGCAGTAATAACTAATTTTTATTGAATGCTTACTGTATGCAAACAGTGCTAGAAGCAGGAGATATAATGGGAAGGAAAAAAAAAAAGACATACCCTTATGTTAGAAACAAGTTCATAATTTGTCCAAGGGTGGATAGCTAGTAAGTGGCAGAGATAGAATTATAGTGCTGTATTTGTTATAGCAGCCTAACCTATACCGAAATATAGTAGCTTAAACAAGCTAGAAGGAGCTTGCTGACACAGTGGAGGTGCCGTATCAGCCATATCAGCTTTGGACTGCTTTTGCGTAGACTGTTGAGTAAGGAAGAAATAAACTTCTATCTTACTATTCTGCTATCCCTGCTTGTTAGCTTCATTCATATGTCTGAAGATTTATAAGCATCCTCTTTAAAGGCATTCCTTAGATGTTGCACCCCTAACTTCTGCTCACACCCTACTAGCCATACCTAGCTGCCGAGAAGGCTTGAAAATATAATTTTTATGGTCATGTACCTGTCAACATTCAGGAGTTCTATTAATAAAGGAAAAAGGGGAGAGTGGGTATTAGGGGACAATTGGCAGTCTCTGTATCATATGCCAGTTAAGAGCATTGTTTCAGACTTGGACAAGTGACAAATGATCTCATGACTTTGGAATACGCCTGCATCCATTTTCCATTTCTTTCCAAGTAGTATATATCAAGGTTATATATGTATGCACGTATATAGTGTGTGTATGTGATATGTTTAAATATTCAAAATACATGAGATATATTACATGATTCTACAGTGGACTTTGGTCATCTGTAAGTGCTAATTCAAAATTTCACAATAGAAGAAGCCCACTTTAATCTTTGGCAGAAAGCCTTGTAAAACCCCCAGGACCTGTCTTGCTTGCATCCTCACTCTCAAAAAGATCTCAGACTCAGAGATCTGTGTTGTAAGACCTGTGTTCGTAGAGAAATGGATTTATAGAAAAAAAAATTACTTTAAGCTTTTGAGTCAGGCAGGTATACATAAATCATAAAAAACTCTGACCCAGAACTTCAAAATTTCCTAAAATTCTTGGTCTATTAGACATTTACTATAGAAAAATAAATTAACAAGTATTTATTCAGCATATACTTAGGTTAGTACTTATGTTGAGATGGTCCCACAGAATTTTATCCAGGTATCCCCTGGGGCTACAAATAGTGGGAGGAGATAAACATAGGTTAGACCTGAAGTACATACACATATATTCTTATTTATTACCTGGGTGCTGCCCTAGCCCCTGCCCTCACCTCTCCCTCAAACCTAACGCAGTTTCTGATGAGCTCAGCTACCATTATGGAGCTGCTTGGAAATATTGTCTTGCACGCAGATAAACCTCCTTGGTCCCTTACTCCTGAGTCCAGCTCTTTACATCATATTTCACTAGTGGCTAGATGAGGCAGAAAAAAAAAAGAAAGGAAAGGTTTAAGTTAGAGCTGGTCTAATTATTCCTCCCTAGGCTTTATCTGGGTTGGGGGTAGGTGGTAGTTGAGGAGCATGTCTGAAGTGGGAGGTAGTTCCAGACCTCTTTTGCCTCATTGGCCACATGAAAATAGAGAGAAGCAGTCCAAAGAGAGTGAGAACCCCAAGAGACAACTCCGAAGAAAACACAGAAGCCTACAGGTTAAAACTTTAAATTTTCCTCTCAATACACCAAAAGCTCCACCTCCTTTTAAGAAGTTTAGTTGAATCCAGTAACTTGATTCAGTTACCTGGTCTCTTTTCCTCCATGGCTGTGGGGCTGGGGAGTGGAGTAAGGGTGGAAGTGGAGCTTTGCCTTCCTGTTAGAGGTCAACATCAAGTACTTTGGAGACACCATAACAACTATAAGACATGGCCTTTATCCCAGTTCTCAAAGACTAACAGTCTGTCTGGGGAGCTAATGTATATGAAACATTTAGTGAAAACCAGCACTTAAACTGTATGATATTGATTATTCCAGAGGAATCCAGATAAGGGAGAGGTAAAGTGGATTTGTTTCTTGGGGAAGGCTTCTTAGATCATGTCATGATTGAGATGCAAAGGATGAAAGGAGCTAATTAAGAAGGAAGAAAAGAGGGGGTGAACAAAGATTCAGAATGAGCTTAGAGGTCAGTAGACTTGTGTGCCTGAAGCAGAGACGTCATGTTGGAGACTAGGAAATGAAGTGGAAAACTTCAGAAATCAGGCTGTGGTTAGGCTACAGGTAATCATGTAAGGTTTTTTTTTTTTTTTTTTTTTAACTAAGTTAGTATTAACCTCGTTATTTTTTATGGAATGAAGTGAGTATAAATTAATAAATGACTGACTAATTGAATGAATGAATAAAAAGATAGGTGTTATAAAAACATTACAGTGTTAGAATTTGTCTAGGCTGAGAAAAGGAGGCTCCTATGCAGGACCTCAGCAACATAGGTTGCCAGGAAACAGCAGGAAGTGAAGACGAGGTGTATCAGGGTCTGGGAGCCTGGCTGCACTAGGGTTAGCCAGCAGTCCAGTCCTCAGAGACCAAGAGGATGTGATGATCTTGGGATTGGTTCAGGGAAGCTGTTGGATCTGAGGAAATGCAATTCAGCAGGAGATTTGGGCAACTAGAATGTAGACAGCAGGTGAGATTCGGAGTCAGGAATGGTGATATCATGGCAGTGGGCAATCTATTCACAGCTGGATCCCAGCCAGTGGCTGGAGTCCTGAAATAGAATCTGGAGAAAAGTTGTATCAGGGTCCTCGTCAAGAATATTTGGGTTCTGGGCAAGGCACGAAGCCTTGTCGGAAATGGGAAAGCTAGTCAGTGCAGAAGCGGGTTTTTTGTTTCTTTGTTTTTTGTTTTTTTTAACATCTTTATTGGAGTACAATTGCTTTACAATGGTGTGTTAGTTTCTGCTGTATAACAAAGTGAATCAGCTATGCATATACATACATCCCCATATCTCCTCCCTCTTCCGTCTCCCTCCCACCCTTCCTATCCCGCCCCTTTAGGTGGCAGAAGCAGTTTTGAAGATTGGGCCAGCATGTCTGGGGTTGGTAGGGAAACAAAGGGAAAAATGATGATGAAGCAGTTGAGAGTAAACTCTGCAATTCAGTGCACTGTGGCCAAAAAGGGGCTGAATTTGCTTCTCTTTTGCCTGCTTGATGATGGGCTGAAGGTCACAGCTACACTAAACCTCTTAAATGGAGATTTCAGGGGTCCTAGCTCAGAGGGATCTTGGAATGAATGGCTGAAGCAGAGGCCCAGTGGAAGTAGCATCACTTGGAAGGAGTTGAGACTGCAGTAGAGGAGACCTTGGCGTAGCTGGGAGGCTGTCATAGTCCAGGCTTGGGAGAATAGGGCCTGACAAAGCAGGGAACTTTTAGTAGCAATTCAGAAGAAAAGGGGTCTGCAAAAGACATTTCACATTAAGAAGTAAAAGCCTTCAGTGACAAGTTTGATGTAATGGATAGAGAAGGAAGAACCTAAAATGACTCTAGGTGGATTTTAAATGCTCATGTAGTATGACATTTTTGCTCATGAGCCGAAAGGTGTTTTAAACATATATGCAATTACTTTTGACCAATTTTTAGAAACCCAAATAGATAAAATAAATTAGTTAATAAATTGTGTTAAGGCTAATCTTACTTGAGTATTGGTTTGCTTTATATCCCACTGCAATGGGACATCTCAGAAAGACAGTAGCCCATGAGCACGTAAATGAGTAAAAATGTTTCTTGCAAAGATGTCTTTCTTTCCTCATCTAAGATTGTGTTAGTAATATACAAGTGCATGGGTATGACTGAAAAGCCTAAGGTGGGACCCACCTGGATCCTTCCAGGCTCCGCTCATGTGGCATTTGCCATGGAGCTTATTTTTTTTTTTTTTTTTTTTTCGGGATGCCGGCCTCTCACTGCTGTGGCCTTTCCCGCGCAGGCTCAGTGGCCTTGGCTCACGGGCCTAGCCGCCCCGCGGCATGTGGGATCTTCCCGGACCGGGGCACGAACCTGTGTCCCCTGCATCGGCAGGCGGACTCTCAACCACTGCGCCACCAGGGAAGCCCTATGGAGCTTATTTTGAAGTGTTCATGCATTCTTCTTTTACCCACCTGGTTAGTTCAGAACCTTTGCTGAAGAAAGTGTGCTTCTGCCTGCCCAAATTGCTTCACAGTGGGCTTCTCTATCTGCAGCTGTTGTTTCCCAGCCAGACACTTTGGTGCTACCTGATGGGACGTAGGCAGGAACTTTACTGTTCACGAAGGGGTAGGGCTCAGAATCTCATGAGGGGTTTTATTCCTGTTTATCAAGGCAAGGGAAAACACACAGAATCTTTACCTGGGTAGGGAAGGAAGCTTTGTTTTCAAAATGCACAGATATGTGGTATTTCTGATTTTATTAGGCTTGGATCTGTGCCTGGGGGTGGCATGGATTTCAAAGTCATTATTTAAGGTAAAGAAAGAAAACTTTAAACAGCATTATCACCATAAAAGATCCTGGTTGTGTTTTTGAAATGTTGAGCTAAATAATTTTAGCGATCAACAAAAGACCAACCATTGTACTTCTGAAAAGTTGTTCTTCAAAAGGCTTAGGTTAATAATTTGTTTCCATTTTGTTCACAGGTGTACTGTCTGTAGGATGGAGATAGACTGAATACCCGCTTCGCTGAATACCGGCTTCAGATCACCTTTCACATTTTCTTGTTGGAAAGGCAACTGTTGGAGAATCATCTTGTTACCGTCAGCAAAAATGGAAACAAATCAAGACATTAAGAATGCCACGGTGAAGGACTTCCCTGGTGGCCCAGTGGTTAAGAATCCACCTGCCAATGCAGGGGACACGGTTCAATCCCTGGTCCGGGAGATCCCACGTGCCACGGAGCAACTAAGTCCATGCGCTACAACTACTGAGCCTGCGTGCCTAGAGCCTGTGCTCCGCAACAAGAGAAGCCACCGCAATGAGAAGCCCATGCACCTCAATGAAGAGTAGCCCTGCTCGCCACAACTAGAGAAAGCCCATATGCAGCAACGAAGGCCCAACGTAACCATAAATAAGTAAATAGATAGATAGATAGATAGATAGATAGATAGAAAGAATGACGCAGTGAGTGACCAGCGGTTAATGATGCCAGTGTTATGCAAGGTTCGGCAAAGGAATTTTTCAAGACAGTGTGCCTCACCAGCCAGAAATCAGGAAAGGTTGAACCTCTCCTTTTTGTCTCAGCTCTTTCTTAAATCAATGCAGCCCCTCCAAATTAAAGTGAATTGAAACATGCATTGCCTTTTCAACTTAATTGAGTACTTAACTATGTGTGAATCACTGTACAAAACAGGGGAGGGAAAATGAGGAAACAAATAAGATGTGGTCCCTGCCTTCAGTGGATTTACAGTCAGTTTCAGGGCATACATTTTTTTTTTTTTTTGGTCTTCTGCTCTTCAGCATGTCCCTAAAACAGGAAACAAATGGAAAAGTATATTCTGTAAGTATTTTAAATCTCTTTAATACAAAACAGAACAAAACAAAATTCCTAATGTGGGCAAGTCAGGACATCTTAATTCCATTTTTTTTTGGACTTCTGATAGTTAGGACCCATTTTATTGATTCCATGTACATTCAGGAGACTTTAGAGATATTAATACATTATAGTTGGAGCAAATTTGCATAAATCCTTCTTCCCCCTTAGGTGTAGAATGTATATTGGAGAAATATATTGTGTTTGTACATTTCTTGGAAAGTAGGGAGGTAAATTAAATCTGTTGTCCCTATAGGCCTCTGCCTTCAATGCCCTAGGGGCCCGCCACTCCACGTGAGTTATTAGCATGGAGAGGGGAAAGGTTTGCCTCAAACTTGGGGGTGTTGTTCATGGACCCAAGAAAGGACAGGGAAGGAGCAAAACAGACCTGAGCAAAGGCTCTGTATGAAAATTTGGCTATTTCAGTATTCATTGTGTTGTCCGTATTCCATAAGTTGGATGACTATACAATTTTTCCAAAAAATTACTTCTGATCTGGGAATAAGTCATGAGTTTTCCAGTGTTAAGATGCTAATATGACTGTAGACATGGTGTCTGTGACACATTTTAGTATGTATGAGCCAACAATAGACATGTCTTTGTCTTGAGTAGTGTCCACATTTGAATTGAAAATGTGCCAGCTTTTTTTTTTTTAACATCATCAACAGACTTCTTAATTAAGCTGCCAGTACATACTGCCAATAGCACTATGTGCTGTTTGAGAAATGAACTGTGTCAGTGCTGTTTCTCTCATTTAATAAACAACGTTGCTCCCTATAAAATGGATATAAAGTGTTCTTTGAATGGAGCATTATATGGCTCCCTAAAGAATTTGTTGAGAATTCTCAAATCATTCCTTTTTATTTAATTTCTAAAAACTTTTATTTTGCTCCTCAGTAAGGAATAACTCTAGTTTGACCAATGGCTTTACTTATATGATTCATCCTTAATAGGATGCATTGCCCCACCCCCAAACTCCTGATGGTGATACTGGATATTGGTTATGTTACTTTCAGTTTGCATGAAGTAGCTTCCAGGAAGTCTGAGTTATGAACCTGTACTGTGCTAAATTGTAGATATCTATTTACTGTTTTGGGAGATTTTTTAGAGGGACAACCTCTGTATTCCTTGTACCTAGGAGAGTGCCTGGTGCATAGTAGATAAGTGTTCAGTAAATATTTGGTGATCAAGACATGTAAAGTAGCTTTTTTCATCTGTGGCTCGTAAGGCTCTGTAACGGACAGAGGGGTCTTACTAACAGAGTAGCACTTCTATTAGTTTGTAGTTTACCTCAGTGTACTTAGAATGAGTCCAAATCAGCTGGATACTTTGTATATTGTCTAGTCCACTGGTCCTCTTAATTGGTGTCTTGGATTCACCAGTTCAGCCCTGTCATTCATACCAACATCCACTCTGCTTCCCCTGCACAGGGGCGGGGCTGCTCGGCTTCTCCTCCTTTGGGTTGTCCATCAGCAGAAGAGCAATCATTCTATTCAGTGGGTACTCATGATGTGCCAGGTGCTGAGCTTAGTGCTTTTCACAGAGCCTCTTAATTATCTCATTTAAACCACACAACAACCATTTGAAGTGGGTATTATCCATTGCACAGATGTGTATCTTAAGTCATGGGGAATCTAAGTCCAGATCTCTTAGATTCCAAAGCCTGAACTATTAACCCCTACCCTCTGCTGCATCCCAGGGGAAATTCCCACTGCCTGGGGGTGGGGGACAGTTCAAATCTGGACATAGTCTAGATTCATTGCGTTTAGTATTTCTGAACAGCAAACTGTCTAACGGATAAAACCCAGCAAATCACAGTTGTTTTGAGAATGGGGGAGGGCAGAGCAATTGGGAGAAAGCAAAGTTGGAGACAAACCAATTTGAGCCAAACCTTTAGCCTTTACCTCATAATCCTTGTTTTTTTTTTTTTTTTTTGGTAAACTTTCTTTTTTTAACATAGCCTGACACCATGTGATAAATCAAAGCCAGATGTAATTGACCCAGAATTGATCCCCAAATGTCTTCTAGGGGAACACGCTTTAAGTCTGGTTGTTGATTCTGAGGAATAATTGCCACCCTAGAAAGGTAATTACATATGCCATTGTTTATATACATAATAGGCTCAGAATGCATGTTCTGCACAGAGGGGAAGAGAATCCTGCTTGCACATTAGGGGTGTGCACTCTGTATTGTGTCAGAATGCCACAAATAGCATTTGAACTGCTCCCTATTACTGTTTATTTCCCTGATGTGTGTGTGTGTGAGAGAGGGAGGGGTTAGGAGTGAGGAAGATGATGGGCCATGGAAAGCTGTTTGTTGAGCTGAAATGGCAGTGATTTGCTTCTCCTTAATTTTTTACTTTACCGAAACATGTTCTGGATCTGATTCATTTGGCTTGGTCTGGTTAAAAAGACTTTTCTTCCTGATTGGCATATGCTTATTAATGAGTTCTCATATTTCTTTCCATTAAGGGCTGTTTACTTTGTGGAAATAGAAGTGAGAATCTTTCTCCTAAATGTTCTGGTTTTGACCACCCCCTTAAGTACACCAAACAGTCAGCTAAAATAATAGCTAGTGCCTTTCCTCTCACTGTGCTTTCTGGAAAAACATAAATGGGATTTAAACCACAAATGACCAATTAAAGCACTTCATGCCGTTTCCTTTAGCCATAAGACAGTAGTTATCCTAATACAACAAAAAAGGCTATTTTGTGGTAGTCTAACCCTAGAAACATTTTTTTTTTAAATTAAAGCCTTAAAAAAAACAAAATGTCATGACTTTGTGTAGTGCGGCACAATGAAAGAAGTACATATGTATTCCAATATGGAACTGGGCATTGTTTGAAGCTGAAGCAATTCATCCTGGGCTATTCTCTGCTGCAGTGTCCAGCAAATTGCATGACCTGCTTGTTAGGCTTGACAACAGTATTTTACCTAACAAAAGGCCTCTGCAGCACCGAGCAGCAGTGGAATGTCAGATGTCAGATTGAGCACACTTCTCACACAGATGTGCAGCCGTAATAGCCTCTAAGGAGATGCACGTGGCATGGAGCAAAGGGTGGGGACGGGCGCTTGGAACGGTGTGGTGTGTGAGAGGGGGAGGCCGACACTTAGCAGTAGGGATGTGGCCCCGCCGACCACATTTAATCAGACCTCTGTAAACAGTTCAACATTTTCATTGTTCTCTAAAAACTAATAAAGAGAAACAAGCATTTTTCATTCATCTTGAAGTAATTTTCTGTCAGGTTGGAGACCCTTGTGGCCTCCAGCTTGTGCAATGCTAGCTGTGTGATACGACAACTATTGCAATTTATCTTACAAACTCTGGTCATTCACATGTCAGTTAGTGTTCACCAAGCCGGCATCTGAAACTGTGCAGTTAACGAGTTTTACAACATTTCTATCAAGAGAAACTGTTTAGCATAACTGACTCTTAAGGAGTTATTATACCTCTAAAAATCCATTTTAAGAGGCATTATTTAAATAAAATAGAAAAATGGTTCACTGCCTTTTAAAGGGGCTACAAAAAAAGTCCATCAGCTCCAGTGCAGTAATCCTCAGCTTAAAGCACTCTTGAGAGCACTTCTGGGAATTTGTCAGCATAATGAAATGTTTTGTGAAATGTCCAGATAGATTCCGTTACTCAATTTTACTGCACCATATTTATTTTCCTTCCAGTTTTTAAAGAAGTAAATTACTTTTTGAGAGGATGACTCTATGCTATATAGATTAACTGAGCACATTATTACCCAGGTTGTAGCAAAAGAGATGGTTCTGTTTGCGGTGTCATCTATATGCATCTTCAAACAGGGGCAAAGAGGAGAAAAGCAGCTTTCCCCCCCTTAGTGCTTTAGCTCCAAAAGGGTTAAATCACAATGTGGCTTATAGAGTTTTGCATTTTCCTCATGCCACATTTTTTTCAGACTTTTAAATAACTTTGGTACACGATGGCATCTGTAATTACTTTCTTTAAACTTTGCAAAATAGACTTTGTTTTCTTATCCTAAATAAATAAATGCAGGGAATCCCATACACATGTACATTGGCACATGCCTAATGATACATATCGTTTGAAACCAGCCCATTTCAGTAGGAGATGCTATTGAACATTTTACTTAAAGAAGAATAGATTCCTCACATTAACCGAAATGGCCAGTGACCCCAAACCAGTTAATAGCTAGAGTCCATAATGGAGCACTATATAGCCTAGCAGCAAGTTCATTTAGTGTATTATATTACCTAACAGGAGTAGGAGCCACCACTGGTAATGTAAATGACTTAATGGTTCTTTCTATGATGACCAAGACCAGGAGAAAAAGTATGTTCTGCTGTAACAAGAGATATTTCATATCTTTAGGAGGTGTATCTATAACATGGCACATTTTTATTTTGCCACAAACGGGTCCCCTAATTTCTTAGACTGATGTTTGTGCACATGACTTTAATTTTCTGAGGGAGATAGGAAGGTGTTCTTTGCCTGTTGTTTCTGCCCATAAGAAGCACTGTAACCTCCATGAACCAGATACAATTTGACATAATTTATGCCTTTATTACCTCCTACAGGGTGATATTATTTCATGCTGGCACATTAATGTTTCCAGGAAATTTTACCTTCTGAAGTTCAAATATTGAGGAAAGGGTTTAAATTTTTTCTAAGTGCCTTAGATTTGGGGAAAATGCAACTTATTCTAAGGTCGGCTTTTTTACTCTTTTTTGATATTTGGTGGCACTGTAGATAATGTTCAGATAATGGGCAAAAATCATATCTGAAAACTCTTACCTCTTCTTGGCCAAATAGCTTGTTTTTGTTCTGTTTCCGTTTTTTGCAAATAATATTTCATCAACTTATAACATACTTTGCTGCTATTTGTTCCCCTAGTGATGTACACTCAGGAGACATTGACCAAAAAATGTTCTTGAATCCATTTGGTGTAGTGCTTAGATCTGTCTTAATACTCCAGCATTCAGAATTAGGGTGGGTGGAGTATGTAAGTTTCTTATTGCTGCCTTAACACATTACCACAAATTTAGTGACTTAAAATAACACAAGTTTATTATCTTGCAGTTCTGTAGGTCAGAGGTCTCACTGGGCTAAGGTAACTTGTTGACAGAGCTGCGTTCCTTCTGGAGGCTCTAGGGGATAATCTTTTTCTTTGCCTTTCCTATCTTCTAGAAACTGTCTGCCTTCCTTGGCTTGTGGCCCCTTCCTCTGTCTTTAAGACTAGCAATGATGAGTCAAATTCTTCTCATATGGCATCTATCTGACCCTGTTCCATTGTCACATCTCTTTCTCTCACTGCAGCCAGTAAAATGTTCTCCACCTTTGAGGACTCATGTGATTAGATTGGGCCCACCTGGGTAATCCAGGATGCTCTTCCCATTTCAAGGCCCATACCTTAGGTAACATCTGCAAAGTCTCTTTTGCCACCCAAGGTATCATATTCACAGGTTCTGGAGAAGAGGACCTGGAAATCCTTGGAGAGGGAGCAGGGCATTAGTCTGCTTACCACATGGAGTTTCAGAATTCTTTCTCATACTAATATTTGAAGGATTAATAGCAGTTGCCAGCCTAGTAGTCTCCAAGCTTTAAAAATCATGCATGAAAATAGTTTAAAGTTTTTGAGTATGCACCTCAATATATGTACATTTCCTTCTAAACTATAATATTATCTACATTAATAGTGTATATACTAGTAGTAAAACTTCATTTCTTTTTAATATATAAATAAATAAAAGCAGATCTTCTAATGGTTTCTTTGCACCCCAGTGCATCATCTTGTGTGCCCCTAGGGCTATGTGCACCTAATTTTGGAGAAGAAGGGAAAAGGATGAAGTCTGGATTAGCTTGTGTAAATGTAGTTCTTGACTCTTTCAGACATACAAGGCTTCAAGGTAAGGAAGGGACTGCAGAGACGTTTTTGGTAGTCTCTGATAGTGTTTGGAAGTGAGGAAGAAAGTTATTTGTTTCGCTTACACTATTACTTCTGTTTGTAGTTACAGAGGGTAATAGTATAGAATGTAACATGCCCAAAACTGTCCTGAAAGCTGAGAGATGCAAATTATAGAATTACGAGACAAATGCTATTTTATAAAAGACTAGAAAGAGGTTGTTTACCAGAAATCTCCAAAGCATGAGTTAGTTACTTATTTAGAATAAGGCCATATCTCATCAGAACAGCTACTCATGTCAGTGTACTTGAAAATCCCAAGAAACTTAATTGCTCAACGACTGTTTTGAATGCTAGTAGTAAGGTCCATATGAAACTGGGCTGAGGGAAAAGGTGATTCTGTTACATTTACTTTAAATCATATTTTCGAGTTTAAAAAACATCTCTATTACACCAGCCACATTTGATCTCCATGGCATGTAGGCTTATTACAGTGTAGGAAAACCAGAAGTTGTAAAACAAGCCGACTATGTTAAGTCCCCTTATGTTATTTTTTGAGATGTTCTCAGAACAGCCTAGAAAATGAGATATTGCTAAGACGTGCTGACACACCTCTGAAATCAAAAAGAGCTTCTGCTGGCGAATGAAAGTAGGTTGCCACAAAAATGTACATCAATTAGGAAACAAATCAATGACTGTTTGCCAAGTGCCATACGTGTCCTGGAGGCAGTCTGGGCAGTATATTTTTATTTGATTTGCCCCAGGCCACTTCCACTCTCTTCCTGAAAGATGGACAGGTGGTCTTCTCAAATCCTTCACTGATAGTTTCCATCCATGATCTCAAAATGTAACTGCTAATGTGTCAATGATTACTGTACAAAGAAGTTAACCGCTACTGCTAAATTTCCCCACTGAAACCCAATCCAGGGATTAGCAACAATAAGGAATCTGTTTTATTTGCATTCAATTTGTACCTTCACACTATTATCTCCAATGTTTTAGTTTCAGGAAATGTGGTCTCTGGCTATTATAACCACGTTTCATGCTGCTGTTGCACTGTTATTTGATCTCTATGGTTGGAAATGACTACTGAAAAAATAAAGCTAGCATACTTTATTTTAATTATACTAGTGCAGTGTCTAAATAAAAAATGTACTTTATATTTAATGTGGAGCACAGATTAACAGTTTTATGGGACATATCTATCTATATCATTTTCTATTTACACATCAGTTATATATCTTTCTCTCAGCAAAACAGATGCCTATGGTGTGAAAACAAGGAAGGAGAGCATCGAAGTTACAATCACATGGGCAGTAAATAACATCTTAATTGGTCTGGAATGCCAGAGTTTGATTTTTGTTTTCCCCGCCTGGCTTTTATTTATTGATTGCTATAGCTTATTTATCTTCCCAGTGACTTGTACACGTCTATCTTCTTTCCTCAATAAGCCAGTCTATGGTGGCTTTATATTGCAAATTCCATCTGGGGAAATGGTCTAGTGAGAGAAGTGCAGTTGCTCCTGGAAAAGCTATTATTTAAAAGCTTTTGTAGAGGTAAGGGTAACTTCTCAGTTTTTACACTTTGTCTTCTGGAAAAAAGAAGGAAAGAAGAAGTACAGCTATTATAAAGTTGCCACCCAATATATGTTTCAACAATTCTTTACTCTCCACTTGTTTGGCAGCAATAGGAAAACAAAGAAGGATTTAGTGTACGTTTAAATTTTCCTGTACACGATTTAGATCCTAGTGAGGATAGCAAACAGGAGTGGACTGTGTATATCTAATACATCATATGTAAACCCTGGATTTTCTTCTGCATGCATTTCTACAGCTCCATTCCTAATATCTTTTTTAAAATAGCACTTTAGGATAAACTACACTTCAAATGACACATTATGCTCCATAGTGCAGTTGAGAACTGGCAATGTAACCATTCTCAGGAAAGCTGGTTGGCAAAAAATCCACCACTTTTTCTAGTATATAGATATCCAAAGCTGAAGTCAACCCTGGAAAATTAGTGACTTTTTTTCCTCCGGAATCAATGATTCCCTTGTTCATTAAATCAGCACTTCCAGTGTTTGTCGTGATTCTGTTTGGTTGTCTTGATCTCACAGAATATTAGAAGAGTGCTCTGAAAGATTTCCTCCGTTGATAGCTGAGGGAAAAACAAGTTTACAGATGGCAATGCTATACTTATGCTATGCAAGTGATGCTTTGCAAAGTGATTCTATAAACATATTCCAAAGGGGAGACTCTGATATCCCATCATCACCCTAATATCACCTTAACTGCCTTTAAATGAGCTAATGAAAATTTGGGGCAGGTCTTTTAGAGAATGCATTTGCATTTGCCATAATTAGTGGTAGGCACATCTCACTACATCCCGGGACAATCTCGAGACAACTTCTTGATCGACTATTAGTGCTTAATTTCTGAATGTCAAACCCTGCACATCTTAATTTCTAGAGAATAAGCTCAATTGAACTTAGTCTCCAGTTACGCAAAAACTGCTCGGATAAAACCAAGTGGACACCAATGTAATGAATGTGGTTATTAAATTGTTTCAATTGAAAGAACCCTATTCTTACACCATCATAATGGGAACAATTTATCCCCACTGATCGGCCTGTCTCTCTTTCTCTCTCTTTTTCTGAGCTCTCTTTGATCTTGAAGCATATTGCGGTGGTGTGTCCTATTGAAAAGCGAAACTGGGGCAATTTTAATGCTTTTGTACCTTACCAAGTGCTCTATTTTTTCTCTGTTTAAAAATAGCTGTTAATTATAAGTGCAGTTTAAATGTCTCAAGTGACCCAGAAATGCAGGTTGGAATGAGACAGATTGTGTGTCTCATATGAAACAGATGTACTTTCACAGAGCATTCTGAATTCAGTCTTCCCTCTGTATCCTCCTCTTGAGTTATTTCCATCAGGTATTGAGCTGGTCTAGTACCATACTATGAAATCCCACACATTTGAACAGGGTGAAAGAAAAGCAGACCTAATTTTTTTTGTGTGTTTGTGTACCACAAAGAAAAGCCTCTTTTGTATATCAGTCCCTACTATGTGGGTGAATATTGTGCTGTTGGTGTTAGATCATGGGACAAGGGCCACTTTCCTGCCCAGGAAAACCATATGATTTTCTAGAGCTCCACTCCTGTCTCTTGGGTCACTGGCTTTGCGCTAAAAGAACACCGCAGGAGTGGTAAACATATCCCTGAGGTCCTTCTTCAGCTTAATTCAATAGTGCCCAAGGACAAATTAACCTCCTGCTAGATTGCAAAGATCTCTGATTCTTCACTGGTTTCAAAAAACTTGTGTTTTTAGCTCCTTGCTAACCTGTAACCACCCTGGAGATGGTTACACTGCTGGTGATGTTTGGGGGACCAAGACTTTAATAAGTGATGTACTCACTCAGTAAAATCTCATTATTCATTTATTCTGCTACAACCTAAACATATCTGGTACTTACCTAATTATATGTGCTCATATACTGTAGGTTTGAAGGTGCTCCTATCTAGTGTAGTTCCAAGAAGTGATTTCAAAATTGAATTTAAAATAGAGTGCATATATATGGAATCTAAAAAAAAAAGTTCTGATGAACCTAGGGACAGGACGGGAATAAAGACGCAGACGTAGAGAATGGACCTGAGGACACGGGGAGGGGGAAGGGTAAGCTGGGATTGCTAACCTGTAACCACCCTGGAGATGGTTACACTGCTGGTGATGTTTGGGGGACCAAGACTTTAATAAGTGATGTACTCACTCAGTAAAATCTCATTATTCATTTATTCTGCTACAACCTAAACATATCTGGTACTTACCTAATTATATGTGCTCATATACTGTAGGTTTGAAGGTGCTCCTATCTAGTGTAGTTCCAAGAAGTGATTTCAAAATTGAATTTAAAATAGAGTGCATATATATGGAATCTAAAAAAAAAAGTTCTGATGAACCTAGGGACAGGACGGGAATAAAGACGCAGACGTAGAGAATGGACCTGAGGACACGGGGAGGGGGAAGGGTAAGCTGGGACGAAGTGTGAGAGTGGCATGGCCATATATACACTACCAAATTTAAAATAGATAGCTAGTGGGAAGCAGCCGCATAGCACAGGGAGATCAGCTCCGTGCCTTGTGACTACCTAGAGAGGTGGTATAGGGAGGGTGAGAGGGAGACGTAATATGGGGATATGCGGGATATGGGGATATATGTATACATATAGCTGATTAACTTTGTTATACAGCAGAAACTAACACAACATTGTAAAGCAATTATGCTCCAATAAAGACGTTAAAAAGAAATAGAGTGCATTCCATTGGTTTGATGATCTTTTCCAGGTTTCTTAAGATCTTTGGTAAATATCCCAAAGCCACCTGAACATTTGCACAGTGAAGGAATTCAAGACTCGTCCCCCTTCCTCCACTTGGATTCAGGTCTGTGGTCCAATCTCCCTCGCTATCTGGACGAGAGCATGTCTCAGTGAGGGGAGGGCAGTTTATATGCATTGGCTCCCTATCTGCTTGTAACTAGAAATGCCCAACCGAGGAGTTCTTCATTGCTATAGCAATGGCATTGAACACAGTTATCATGTTGGCTTAGGGACTGATTTTTTAAGTTCTTTCTAGAAACCTTGTAGATGTTTTAGTCAAATTCTAAATGCAGGCACTGATTTGAACATTTTTCATAGCTAATTTTTTATTTTAATCAGTAATTTTAACTTGACTGTTTTGACTCTAATGTAATCATTCTGCTTCTAATCATTCTAATTTGTCCAATGAGATTTATTTCATTTAGTGTTTATAATCTTGTAAGTGACAGCCCACTTGGGTTACAGTTTCATGACAAGTTGATGGTCTATTTTCAGGAAGAGGGGAAGGTATGGCCCCAGGTAAGTTTAAGTGAATCTATATGATACAGAGTGGGAACTGAAAACAAATTCAGAAAAAAATTCTTTAAATCCATATCTTATAAAAATATTCCAGTCACTGAGATACATTTATATTGCTACTGGAAGAGGAATGATAGCACACTTAAAGACAATATAAATAATACATTTCTAAGTAGAGTAACTCTGAAAAGTAGAACTATTGAGAAAGGCAGTCTCCTGTGTGCAGTCTTTGGACCTCACTCATCCTCATAAGAGTGGGCCTTGGGCCTGGAACCTTCCATGCCAAGAGAGCAAGAGTCCTCACAGCCTGTGCTGGACTGGTCACTTTGGGGGGGGCACATCTTTCCCTGTTTCAGACTCTATGTGTGCTCCTTTGTTCTGCTTAAGCACATGTGTCGTGTGGTACCTGGCTAACCCCACTACTACATCTGTCCCCGTAGAGGATGGGGTCCTTTATTCTGCGGCACAAGAGGGGTTCGTGTAGGCCAATGGCCACTGGCCATGGGGGACCAGTGCCCACTCCTGAAGCTGATTATGCTCTGTCTCTTTTTTATGTGAGCAAAGTGTTGTTCCTTCCAGTGCCTGACTGAGTTGCGTTTTCCTTGGTGATTTAGATACCAAGATGCAGTGGAAGCAGTGTTCTGACTTCTCCTGGTGATAGGCAATAGATACCACTTTTCAATAAGAACAAATTACTATATAAGATATATGGGTTTGGAAATGCCTTTGGTCCTTACTTTCTAATCAGGCTATTGGTAGAAGTGGAAAAGACCTGTGTCAACCTGGGGACATTGAGAGCTATTTATTGTGGACGCTGAATGAACATTAGGACTGTGAAATCCAGGTCTGGATAAGAGTCCAGATAGATGGTAGGTGTGGTTCGACTCTGGGTAAAATCTGGTTTTGAGAGATCAGCAGGCTAGAGTGGGGATGTCCTAGTTCTGAAAGCCAGGTGTTAGAATTATCCGTGGAAGCAAAAAAGAATGAGGATCCGAGCAAGCAGTGAGCTGGATGCTATGTAGACATTTAAGAAAAAGGGAGCCTCTAATTCCAAATGTCCAAATGAGGGAGAGGTCCAAAATCAGGCAATTGCCAGCAACTCGGCACCTGGAGAGCTGGAGAGGAATGGCCAAACAAGCAGGGGCACAGGTGTGAGGCTTTGGAAATCGAAAGGACTTTGATGGATGAGGCAGCTTTCTGACTTCAGGTGCCAGAGAAAGGGAGGGACCTCAGTCAGATACCCAGGTGGAGCAAAGAGGGAGGCAATGGATGCTGGCTTTGCCAAGGTGAGACCTGGCTTCTGGCAGGCAGATGTTGAGGACTGATGTGCCTGAGACTGCAGGAACTATTTACTAGCTTCCTTCTCTGGGCCCTGAGCCCCATCTTCCTGATGGTTCTTGTCCTCCAACTCCTTCAGAAATTTCCCAGTAATAACCTGATTTAAGCCTTTCTCAGACAGGCCACCTCATATAAAGGCAGGAAGGCTCTACACCAAAATATACACAAAAGCTTTGGGCGATTGTAGGTGCTTTTAATTTTCTTTTCATTTCTTATTTGTATTCTATACGGTGATCCTTTATTACATTTGTAAGAATCTAAGAAATTAAATTTAATTTCTTTATAAAATTATTTTTCCAGTTTTATTGAGGTTAATGACATATAACATTGTATAAGTTTAAGATGTACAGCATAATTATTTGGTATATGTATATTTTATGAAATGATTAGCACAACGAGTTTAGTTAACGTCCAACACCTCGCTAGTTATAATTTTTTCTCTTGTGATGAGAACTTTGAAGATCTAGTCTCTTAGCAACTTTCAAATATTAATATATGATACAGTATTGTTAACAATAGTCACCATGCTGTGCAGTATATCCCCAGAATTTATTTATCTTCTAATTGGAAGTTTGTACCTTTTGGCCATCTTTACTCAATTTTCCCACCACCAAACCCCACCTCTGGCAACCACCAATCTGTTCTCTGTTTCTGTGAATTTGGGTTTTTTATATTCCACAAATAAGGGAAATTATATGGTATTTGTCTTCTTCATCTGACTTATTTCATTTAGCATAATGCCCTCAAGGTCCATCCATGTTGTCACAAATGGCAGGATTTCCTTCTTTTTTATGGCTGAATGATAGTCCAGTGTGTGTGTGTGTGTGTGTGTGTGTGTTTGTGTGCATAATGTTTCCTTTATTCATTCATCTGTTGATAGACACTTAAGTTGTTTGCATGTCTTGGTTATTGTAACTAAAACTACAATGAACATGAGGGTGCAGATATCTCTTTGGGATAGTGATTTCATTTCCTTTGGATATATAGTGGGATTGCTAGATCATATGGTAGTTCTGTTTTTAATTTTTTGAGAAAACTCCATTCTATATTCTATTTTTTAAAATTGAAGTATTGTTGATTTACAATGTTGTGTTAGTTTCTGGTGTACAGTAAACGTGATTCAGTTATATATATATATATTTCATATTCTTTTCCATTATAGGCTATTACAAGATATTTTATATAGTTCACTGTCCCCTGCATCGGCAGGCGGACTCTCAACCACTGCGCCACCAGGGAAGCCCTGTGTCTATTTTATATATAGATGTTTGTATCTGCTAATCCCAAACCCCTAATTTATCTCCTCCCCTTTCCCCTTTGGTAACCATGTTTGTTTCCTATGTCTGTGAGTCTGTTTCTGTTTCACAAATAAGTTCATTTGTATCATATTTTAGATTCCTCATATGTGATATCATATGATATTTGTCTTTTTCTGTCTGACTTCACTTAGTATGATAATCTCTAGTTCATCCATGTTGTTGCAAATGGCATTATTTCATTCTTTTTTATTGCTGCATAGTATTCCATTGTATATAAGTACCACATCTTCTTTATCCATTCATCTGTCAATGGACATTTAGGTTGTTTCCACGTCTTGGCTATTGTAAATAGTGCTGCTATGAACACTGGGATGCATGTATTTTTTTGAATTACAGTTTTCTCTGGATATATGCCCAGGATTGGGATTGCTGAATCTTGTGATAACTCTAATTTTTTAAGTAACCTCCATACTGTTTTCCATCATGGCTGCACCAATTTACATTCCCACCAACAGTGTAGGAGGGTTCCCTTTTCTCCACACCCTCTCCAGCATTTGTTATTTGTAGACTTTTTAATGATAGCCATTCTGACTTGTGTGAGGTGATAACTCATTGTAGTTTTGATTTGCATTACTCTGATAGTTAGCAATATTAAGCATCTTTTCATGTGCCTGTTATCCATCTGTATGTCTTCTTTGGAGAGATGTCTGTTTAGGTCTTCTGCCTATTTTTTGATTGGTTTCTTTGCCTTTTTTGTTATTGAATTGTGTGAGCTATTTGTATATTTTGGAAATTAATCCTATGTTGGTTGCATTGTTTTCAGATATTTTGTCCCAGTCAATAGGTTGTATTTTCATTTTGTTTATGGTTTTCTTTGCTGTGCAAAGACATAAGTTTGATTAGATCCCATTTGTTTAGTTTTGCTTTTATTTCTGTTGCCTTCAGAGACTGACCTAAGAAAACATTGCTATGATTTATGTCAGAGAATGTTTTGCCTATGCTCTCTTCCTAGGAGTTTTATGGTGTCCTGTCTTATATTTAAGTATTTAAGCCATTTTGAATTTATTTTTGTGTATGGTGTGAGGGAACGTCCTGACTTCATTGGTTTACATGCGGCTGTCCAGCTTTCTGAACACCACTTGCCAAAGAGATATGCAGATGACATGATACTATATATAGAAAACCCTAAAGAATCCACACAGAAACTACTAGAACTAATAAACAAATTCAGCAAGGTAGCATGATACAAGATTAACATACAGAAATCTGTTGCATTTCTTTATACTAACAATGAAATATGTGAAAGGGAAAGTAAAAAAAAAAAAAATCCCTTTTAAAATCTCATCAAAAAGTATAAAATACTTAGGAATAAACCTGACCTAGGAGGTGACAAACTTATATAGTGAGAACTAAAAAACATTGATAAAGCAGATTTAAAAGTATTTAAAGAAATGGAGAGATATACCATGCTCTTGGATTAAAAGAATTAATGTTGTTAAAATGGCAACACTACCCAAAGCAATCTACAGATTTAATGAATCCCTATCAAATTACCCTTGACATTTTTCACAGAATGAGAACAAATAATCCTAAAATTTATATAGAACCACAGAAGACCCAGAATTGCCAAAGCAATCCTGAGGAAGAAGAACAAAGCTGGAAGCATAACCCACACAGACTTCAGACAATACTTCAGAAGCTACAGTAATAAAAACAGTGTGGTATTGGTGCCATAACAGATACATGGATCAATGGAAGAGAATAGAGAGCCCAGAAATTGTCCCACACACCTATGGTCAATTAATCTTTGACAAAGGAGGCAAGAAAATACAATGGAGAAAAGACATTCTGTTTTCCATAGTGCCTGCACCAATTTACATTTCCACCAAGAGTGCACAGAGTTTCCCTTTTTTCCACATCCTCACCAATACTTCTTATCTCTTGTCTTTTCAATAATAGCCATTCTAACAGGTGTGAGGGGGGTATCACATTGTGGTTTTGATTTGCATTTCCCTGATTATTAGTGTTGTGTACCTTTTCATATGCCTGCTGGCCATTTGAATTCTTCTTTGAAAAAATGTCTACTCAGATCCTCTGCCCATTTTTAAACTGGATGATGATAATGATGATTTTGCTGATGAGTTGTATGAGTTCCTTTTTTTTTTTCTTTAATTTTATTTATTTATTTATTTCGGCTGCATTGGGTCTTCGTTGCTGCACGTGGGCTTTCTCTAGTTGTGGCGAGCAGGGCTTTTATTTATTTATTTATTTCGGCTGCATTGGGTCTTCGTTGCTGCACGTGGGCTTTCTCTAGTTGTGGCGAGCAGGGCTACTCTTTGTTGCAGTGCATGGGCTTCTCCTTGCAGTGGCTTCTCTTGTTGCAGAGCACAGGCTCTAGGTGCGCGAGCTTCAGTAGTTGTGGTTCGTGGGCTCTAGAGTGCAGGCTCAGTAGTTGTGGTGCATGTGGGTCCGCAGCATGTGGGATCTTCCCAGACCAGGCATCATACCCATGTCCCCTACATTGGCAGGAGGATTCTTATTCACTGCGCCACCAGGGAAGTCCCTATGAGTTCTTTTTTAAATTTATTTTTTAATTGACATATAGTTGATTTACAATATCATATTAGTGATTCAAATATTTCATATATTTTGCTCCATTTAAAGTTATTATAAAATATTAGCTATATTTCCTGTGCTATACAATATATCCTTGTAGGTTATTTATTTTATACATAATAGTTTACACTTCTTAATCTCCTACCCCTATCTTGCCCCTCCCTCCTTCTCTCTCCTCACTGGTAACCACTAGTTTGTTTTCTGTGAGTATGTTTCTGTTTTGTTATATTCATTAATTTGTTGTTTTTTTTTAGATTCCAAATATAAGTGATAACATAGAATATTTATCTTTCTCTATATGACTTTTTTCACTAAGAACAAATGATTTTAAGTTTATGTGGAAATACAAAAAGCCCTGAATAGCCAAAACAGTCTTGAGAAAGAAGAACAGAGCTGGAGGAATCATGCTCCCTGACCTCAGCCTACACTACAAAAGTACGGTAATCAAAACAGCATGGTACTGGAACAAAAACAGACACATAGGTCAGTTGAATGAGATAGAGAGCATAGAAATAAACGCATGCAGTGTGGTCAGTTAATCTATAACAAATGAGGCAAGAATACACAATGGGGAAAAGACAGTCTCTTCAATAAGTGGTGCTGGGAAAACTGGACAGCTACATGTGTTAAGAATGAAATTATAACATTTTCTAACACCATATACAAAAATAAACTCAAAATGGATTAAAGATCTAAATTTAAGACAAAACCCATAAAATTCCTAGAAGAAAACATAGGCAGAACACTGCCTGACATAAATCATAGCAATATTTTTTTTGGATCTGCTCCTAAAGCAAAGGAAACAAAAACAAATATAAACAAATGGGGCCTAATTAAGCTTAAAAGCTTTTGCACACAGCAAAGGAAACCATCAACAAAACAAAAAGACAACCTACTGAATGGGAGAAAATATTTGAAAATGATATGACTGATAAGGGGTTAATATCCAAAATATAAACAGTTCATACTACTCAATATCAAAAAAACAAACAACCTGATTAAAAAGTGAGTGGAAGATCTGAATAGACATTTTTCCAAAGAAGACATACAGATGGCCAATGGCACATGAAAAGATGTTCAACATCACTAATCATCAGAGAAATGCAAGTAAAACCACAGTGAGATACCACTTCACACCTGTCAGAATGGCTATCATCAAAAAGACCACAAAAAACCAATGTTGGCAAGGATGTGGTAAAATAGGAACCCTTGTACACTGTTGGTGGGAATGTAAATTGGTGCAGCCACTATGGAAAACAGTATGGAGGTTCCTCAAAGAAGTAAAAATAGGGACTTCCCTGGTGCCACAGTGGTTAAGAATCCGCCTGCCAATGCAGGAGACAGGTTCAAGCCCTGGTCTGGAAAGATCCCACATGCCACGAACAACTAAGCCTGTGTGCCACAACTACTGAGCCTGCACTCTAGAGCCCACGAGCCACAACTACTGGAGCCCACGTACCACAACTACTGAAGCCCATGTGCCTAGAGCCCATGCTCTGCAACAAGAGAAGCCACCACAATGAGAAGCCTGTGCACCACAACGAAGAGTAGCCCCTGCTCGCCACAACTAGAGAAAGCCCTTGTGCAGCAATGAAGACACAAAGCAGCCAAAAATAAAAAATAAATAAATTAAATTAAATTAATTTAAAAGTAAAAATAGAACTACCATATGATCCAGGGATTCCACTCCAGGCTATATATCTGAAGAAATAAAAACACTAATTCAAAAAGATACATGCACCCCATTGTTCATAGCAGCATTATTTACAATAGTCAAGATATAGAAGCAGCCTGTGTCTATCAACAGATAATGGATAAAGAAGAGGTGATACACACACACACACACACGCACGCACGCACACATACGCTCATAATGGAATACTATTCAGCAATGTAAACAAATGAAATTTTGCCATTTGCAACACCATGGATGGACCTGGAGGGTATTATGCTTAGTGAATGTCAGACAGAGAAAGGGTTCTTTATGTATTTTGGATATTAACCCCTTATCAGATGTGTGGTTTGCAAATATTTTCTCCCATTTTCTGGGCTGCCTTTTCATTTTATTGATTGTTCTTTTGCTGTACAGAAGCTTTTTAGTTTCATATGATGCCACTTACTTATTTTTTATTTTGTTGCTTGTGCTTTAGGTGTCATATTGAAAAAATCATTGCCAAGACCAATGTCAAGGAGATTTTTTCTTATGTTTTCTTCTAGGAGTTATATGGTTTCAGGTCTTACAGTTAAGTTTTTTAATCCCTTTTGAGTTAAACTTTGTGATTGGTGTCTAATAGGGGTCTAGTTTCATTCTTTTATATGTGAATATCCAATTTTCCCAGCACCATTTGTTGAAGAGACTTTCGGTTTTTTTCCCATTGAGTATTCTTGGCTCCCTTGTCAAATATTAGTTGACTGTATATGCATGGGTTTATTTGTGGGCTCTTGATGCTGTTCCATTGATCTATGTGTCTGCTTTTATTCCAGTACAATTCTGTTTTGATTACTCTAACTTTGTGATACAGTGTGAAATCAGGAAGTATGATGCCTGCAGCTTTGTTTTTCTTTCTCAGGATTGCTTTAGCTATTTGGGTTTTTTTGTAGTTCCACATGAATTTTAGGATTGTTTTTTCTATAAGTAATTTCTTAAGTGACATAATGGAAAGAGTTAGGACTTCTGAGTCAGACTGACCTGAATTCAAATCCTGAATTCTCTCTTACCTCCCAGCTTTATGACTTGGGAAAGTTAATTACACTTCAGAGCTGCAGTTGGCTTGTCTATAAAATGTGCATAATAAGACCCCAATGGTTATTATTCCCTACTCTTCTGTACAGAGGAGGGAATTTGCCCTCTCTAGGAAAAATTGTGAAGGAGGAACTTTTCTTTTCTCATGTTTCCAGTTGGAAGAGGAATCATTTACTGATTGGGTAGTTTGCTTGATCTCTCTCCCTTTCTCTCTCCCTCCTTTCTGTAGAATGCATCAGGAATAGGTCTTACACTTGTGGAAGAAGCCATCCCTTTTGGAGATACACAGTAAGAACCCCATTTGACAGTCATGCTTTCTAGTTCTATTTTTCAGGATTAAAACTGACATTTTAGTCTACATTGGTATGATCCTTGGGTCTTACTTCTTAATTGGGTCCACACTCAGTAGCCAGTAAACAATACCAAGAAATAATAACATCTATCTGTGCTTCTAACCCCTCCATAGTTTTAAGGTTTGGAAATCATATGTGAAGTGCCTAGCACTGTGCTTGGCAAATAGTGGTAATTAAAGAAGTGGAAGTTAATAATAATGATCACTGTCACGGTTGCTTTCTTACTATCATTACTAGCAATGGTCATGGGGGCATCATTATTCCTATGGGCTGACAAGTTTTTTTTCTTTCCAATATTATTATGGGCCAGCATTATCGTTCCAAAGATCCATCCTTCCTGCTGTATTACTACTACAGCTATTTCCGTACTTTGTTGTCAAATGCCATTTTTCATTAGTGGACGCAGAGCACTTTTTCTTGTCTTGCCAGGGCTCTATGACTGTTTTCAGACTGTTTGGATATGTGAAAGAACAAAATATTAAGAAACTCTATCCCTGGACTCAGAAGCAGGAGAGGAGATTTGTAATAATCCCAACTCCCCACATGCCTGAGTCCTGTTCCAGCTAGCAGGACTGATACCGGTTCTGTTTAGGAGGACAGTGTTTGGCTAACTTAGTACTAATTTCCTCCAGGCTGCCAGACCTGTTCTCCCTGAGAGCCCGTCTTTGGGCAATGGATTCTGCCTTGTCCTATTGCCAAGGCTTCAGTTTGTTCAACAGCTCCATAAGCTGTGTCTGTTCACTTTTTCTCCCCCACCATCATTCATCCTTCACGGTACAGGAGCTCTGGTCTCTGCTGCCTGTGCCCCTGCCCTCCTGTATTGCTCCACTGTAGTTGTTTAGAGTCTCAGCATGACCTCCCCAGCAGCATGGCGGCCCCTTGCCGACCTCGTTCTTCTCCATGCTTGACTAGCATCTCTCGCCCTCAGTCATTGTCTGGCTGTATTCCTCCCATCACTTGCAGTCAACAAGAGCTCCAATCACCTGCCCCAGCCTATCCTTCTCTCATTTTAAGAGCCATTTCCAGATCCCATTCTTTTCTTCTGACCTCACTTCCCCTGTTTCTCCCTATCCCTCGGGGCACTCTACCTCTGCTTCCTCAAGCAGCACCTCTACCACCTCCCTGCCTTAACTTTGCTATCCCTTCAGCCTGGGATACTCTTCCTCCTGAAAGCCATTCATGCCTTTCAAGTGTCCGTTCAAATTCTAACTTCCCAGAGAGGCTTTCCTGGACCACCCCTCACCCTCCCTTTCTCACTCTTCCTGCCTTTTCTTTGCTTTATTACTTGTTTTAATTTCACCTTTAGCTATCAGATATTAGATTATATTTTCATTTGCTTGTTTGTTTATTATTTGTCTCCCTCATCCCCCCACCCCCAGGCTCCTTTCCAGAATATAAGCAAGACCCATGAGAGCAGGATTTTTATGTATTTTGTTCACTAGGTACAGAACCTAGAATAGTGCATGGAACACAATAAGTGCTCAGTGGATCACCCTTCCCTTTGGTAACACTATTCCATCATTCTTAATAACCTTAGTTGGCTATTAATAAAATTAAATGTGTCAGGAATAAAAGGAAAAATGTTAGTTTAGAAGTATAGATTTACAATCTCTTCTGTGATTTTAAAACCACCAAAGCTCTGAAAACAAAAATTTCTCTTCTTTTCTGGCAAATTCATTTGCCCAAAACCTGACCTGAGCTTGTATAGTCTCTGTGTAATATTTATTTAACTCACTTAATATGACTGTTCATATATTTCACTGCCTAAATATTAATGTGCTTGATTGCAGGGTGCTTTTCCAGACACTGAATGTAATATGCAGTATATGCATTATACTAATCTTAAAATTTGAAAAGTTCTGAGTTTCTGAATACATCTGGCCCCAAGGATTTCAGACAAGGGAGCTCGGACCAGTGTTTGCAATCTTTCTTCTTTTGTTCTCTTCTAAAGAGGGTAAAGGAGAAGAGAGAGAAGTAAGGAAGTGAAGAAAATTAGCACAGGGGAGAGATGGGAAAATAGTTTGGGGGAATTTGTGGAGAGAAAGGAGGGGAGAGGACAGCTGCCTTTAAGAGTAACTTTGGGATATGTTAAGAAGATTTTTAAGGAATTAGGTCTTGCTGCATATTATGTAATGCAATTCCCCTGTGCTACTAACTTCAGACCTACAGTAAAAACTACCATTATTTTTTAGTGTTTTATATACTTAGATTTTTATTTTGGATGCATCATTGTGCTGAGATAAAGTTCAAGGCACCCAGTACATTTCCGGTTCCATGAACATTCATAAGAAATTGCATATCCGTTACTGGGTTTTACTGAAATGTGAACACTTCAGTGTATTCCTGTTCTGAGAGTTCTTTTCTTTTCAGAGCACAAGAATATGGATAGGTCCTTACCAGAATGTTAAAAAAACTATAGATGGTTGTAAGATTAATTACATAAATTAATACATCAAACATAGGATAGCAGGTTGAAGATAAATTTGGGTTGGTGTTCAAATATTGTCTGTTAAGCAATTATATTAGGTACCATGCCAGGAACTTTCACATATGTGAAATTCTAAATTCTAAGGGAATCTGTATTGATACTTATTTCTCTGTTGTGTTTTAATCAAACGTTAGCATACTTTCCCATCCCCTGTGTGGTATTGTCTTTTAGCGTGGAGTAGAATCGAAGGTGTTTTTGTTTTGCTTTGTATTGTTTTTGCCATACAATGGTTAATTTCCTATAGTAAAATATCAAGATGATTGAATTTGTCATTTTTCTTCTGGACATTTAGCAATATGTAAACATGGGCTTAATCATAGTTTATGTGGGTTGATGGGAAAATGTTTCAACATTGTCACTTAAAATTTTCTCACTGGTTAAAACAATAAGATTCTATCTTTGTCATGCTTTGTGTGTTTCTAGTACTTTACAGTGTGGTAAGCAGGAATTGCAGAGGAATTCCTTCAGTGGGTATTTCCCGCCTTGCTCTTGAGCAGAGCATGACGGACTGCAGGTCAGGGTAAGAAGGAAAGGATTCAGGCCAGGGGAATTAGTTCCCTCACGACCAATGAGAGTCCAAACCCTGTGAAAGGAGAAGCTAAAATAAAGAAAATCAGAGTTCCTGAGTCTGGTGGTATCTTGATAATATTAGGTAACTGTTCTAAATTAACCATAGTTGGTATATTGGGAAAAAACAAAGATCTGATACACTAGTGGCAGGCACAGTATGGTTAATTTATATAATGTGACAAGATAACTAGTATTTGGAAACATATTGGTAATTATTGAAGTAATTTTTGCATCTCCTTTCACTCTGTCTTGGGGAATTAACTTTTGGGTATTGCCTAGGTAACTATATTTCAATTTCATTCAAAATGATCACTATTATGATAGTAGAGATCAAATTTCATTAAATCTAGACACATAGTACTTTTCATTTAAAAAACTCAAAATCTTTCTCTTTTTAAAGGAATACCGAATATCATATGTACTAAAAATCATAATGTAAACAACAAAATCTTTTCCATAAGCTCGATAGTTACTAAAAAATTACATTAAGTACTTACTGTGTGCCAAGGTACTCTGCAAGGGGCTTTAAATGTATTCTTCTAATTCTCACGACAGTCCTGACAGAAGGGAATCGTTAAGCTCATTTTACAGGTGTGGAAATAGAGGCTCAGGTTAAGGAACGTGCTCAAGGTCATCTAGATAGGCAGCAGCAGATTCAGGATTTGAACGTGAGTGTATCTGACTGTCAAAGCCTTTGGAATCTTCCAAAATACTCCCATGCTGCCTTCTCACTCCATGTAAACAAATGATGGTAGCTCACAAGAGGCATTATGTGTTGAGTATATTCCAGAAAAAAAAAAGGTTAAATCCAGATGATGACAGAAAATGACAACCTTTAAAAAATGTTCCAACAACTTGTAAAAGATGGGTGATGTTATTAAAGCTTCACGACTTAGAATGACTAACAAATACCTTGTAAAAGTTGCAGATACAATTTCTAAGCTTTAATTATTTTTAAACTAGAAGAGTTTACATATTTCTTTTCTCAATCTTAGTCTTTCCTCTCCCGTTGCGGAGCACAGGCTCCGGACGCGCAGGCCCAGCGGCCGTGGCCCACAGGCCCAGCCGCTCCGAGGCATGTGGGATCTTCCCGGACCGGGTCACGAACCCATGTCCTCTGCATCGGCAGGCGGACTCTCAACCACTGCGCCACCAGGGAAGCCCCTTAGTCTTCTTTTAAGACCATGAGTATTCAGTGAGAGTGAAGCAGTTTGGAACTCTGAAATTTGATCCGTGAGAATATTTCCAGATGAGTACGAGAGCAAAAATTCTTCAGGCAGAAGTGAGCAGTTGCACACTCTCCCTTATATTGCCAGCTCCAGTGTCATAATGGTGGCACCGGACCATGTGGTTTGAAAGCAAAGCATTACTATTTCCATTGTTTTGATTCAATGCAAATAATACTGTTCATTTTGCTTTGAATTTTATAGAACATTAAAAGAAAGCATTAGATGTTGATACATATCAAAGGAGGATGTGAATTTCAAAAATTTGAAAAATGCTTTGCTAAAGAAACTTTCCATTCCTTTTAGATTGCTTGCCTTCTACTGACTCACTAGAGTACAGAGGCATTATGTTAGACTTGCTTCTAGGATGAGTTACTGAGAAAAACAAGCATCTCACTTATTATAGTAACACTTAATATATAATATTTATAATTATAATTTATAATTAACTTAAAATTATAATACAATTTTAATTACAATATCATTTTAATTTTAATATAATTTGAATTTTAAAAATTAATACATAAATTGATCATTTCTCCTATACCCAAGAAATCCATTTTGAAACTTCTAAGTACAGGTGAGGTGTCTTCAAAGGTAGGATGTTATCTGAACCCGCTTTAATCATTAGTCTATTTGGACCTTCCTGTGAACACTTGGGTCATCTTCATGGCTTTTGGGCAGGTTGGTATTTTCTATTTGTCATAAGCTACTGGTAACAGTACACTGAGCCCTAGGCATTTAGTGTCTTCAAATAATTCATGGTTTCCTATATCACAAGGCAGTTTATAGCGGTCAGGTGTCAAATTTCTGCATTAGCTCTCAGATCTTTTCTGCTATCTTGTGTTCAGTCTTGATGTGTATTCACCTTCCTTTTCTCTTGTGGAATTGAGCTACTTTTTATAAAGTGGAGGCACCTTATAAATATCTCCATTGCTGCCCTGTCACTTCTAACGCCAGTCTGTTTCCTTCACAATGGGATATCACCTGGCTTTTTCTAAAGGGATCATGCCTTCTACTCTCGAATTCAGAAGTAAAATAAAATATGTGAGAGCCATGTAATTAAGGAGGGGGAAAGGAAAGAACACTTTTGCTGAGTACCTCTGATGTTCTGCACATTGTCTGGGCTTTACATATGCTATCTTATTTGATCTAGGTAGAGACTAGAGACATTAAATCCACTGCATTTATATTATGCTAATGATAGCATCAGCTCAGTTTCAGGCTCTTCTGATGGTCCTTCTTATGAAAAATTTTGTCATTTGGTTTGTGTGTAATTGAGAGAGAGAAGGAGAGGGTGTGTTTGTTGTCCTGTATGTTGACAGATCATGGTTGGTTAGTGCAATGGGGAGTGAGGATCAGAATGTCTCCAGAACTGCTTTGTTTCTGGGTGTTGATATGGTGAGAGCCATGTGGATAGCATATGGAAACCCTGAGGTAGCCTAAATCAGCTCTCAGCTTGGTGGGCTGTGCCCGGTACTGATGACACATTGAATAGATGAGGAGCAAATTAGATGTTTCACCCACCTGGTTAACTAGATGTTATCTTTATACTCCTAATGCCTTTCCCAATATTGACGAGAGTTCCTCTGAAAGGCTATTTGCCACAGTGCTAAGTGAATACAACTTTGGGGTCCCAGTCTGGCTTGTCACTATGTATAGGTATCAGGAGACAGTATAGTATAGTAGAGAGGCTCAGTGTGCTGACTCTGCAGGGAAGCTGCCTTTTATGAACCCTGGTCCTACCACAAACTGCCTTTGTGACCTTGGATAAGTCACTTAACCTCTCATAGAATCAGTTCTTTCCAACTATAAAATGAGTATAATAATAGCACCTACAACGCATGTAGAGTACAAAGCACAGTGCCTGATATAGTGTTAGTACTCATTTGTCACTGTTGTCATAAGAATAAAGATCACAACAACAACAATTATTATGTTTAAAACAAGAGCCTCAATAAGAGTAAATCATGACTTTGCTTCATGACTTCAAGGAAGCAAACTCTATTAACATTGTGTCCTCTTAAATTTCCATATAATGCTAATTTATGCATTTAATAATCTTAATTGTCAGGAAACTTTTCCTCATTTTTAACCTAAATCCTGAATGCTATAGATAGGTTCTCATTCCTCTTGAACTACCCATGGAGATTGTTTTCCTTAGAGTCTTCATTTTCTATAAAATTTTCTCCATCCTTCCCAGAAGGCCCAAATTTCATTAGATTTTTGGAGGACATGGAATGTAAGTTTAACCCTTGCAATAGTCTCATTTTAGTCTATTTTGTCACCTCAAATAAATTCTTCAGAAGAAAACTGTGTTCTTTCCCTTCATTTTTCATGGCCATTTTATAATGGAATGAGCCATATGGATTTAAGCATATGGCAAAATCATTCTTTGGTAAGGACAGTTTGAAAGACAAAGTTAAATCTATTTAATGGGGTATTTTGGAAAAGAGAAATAGAAAAGTCATGTTGGCCCAAGATTTTGTTTTGGGCACATTTAGGTGACAAAGTTATTTTATAGGAACTGGTTTTACTTTTCTAATTCTTTCCTTAATGTGGTTGCATAATTCATATTCATGTTAAGTGTTATTAAAATAAATGTAACTATTTTAAATTTGATAAGCACATAAATTCCTTTCTTTCAGTGGAAGCATGTATGGCGTGAAAAACTTCACTGTTGGACAATTCATATCAGTAGAGACAGATCTTTTTTTTTAAATTTTATTTTCAGATCTTATGTCTTATTTCAGTCACAAATAAAAAAGGCTGCATGCTGTACTGCAGGGAAGACATGTACATGCATTATAAATCTCTTTCACATTCTAGAAATTACAACCAGGAACTCCAGGTAGTTTTGAAAGCTCTTTCAAATTATCAAATGCTATAGACCAGAACTTTTCAAGTTTTAATGTGTGGAGGAATCTCCCAGTGGATCTTGTTAGAATGCAGACTCTGATTTAGTAGGCCTGGGGTGGAGCCTAGGATTCAGCATTTCTAACAGGTCACAGGTGATGCTAGTGCTGCTGGTCCTGGGCTGCACTTTGGGTAGCAAGACTGTGGACTTCTGTCCCTCTTTGTGACTTCTACCCATCTCAGAAACTCTGCAGGGTATTCTGTATCCAAAAAGTGGGGGTAACTGAAGTCAGTTAGAAGGGACGATGAAATAAATAATCACAGAGGTAAACGTGAGTCTCACCGTAAACACTCGAGTCACTATAATTTATGATCTCTTGGGACAGCAAGTGTGTTTGAGCCAGCTCTTCCACGTCGTGGTTTCTTTCTCCCAAGACTCATTATTCACTATTATTATTACCATTACTTTGCCTTTGCCATTTCTATGTCTTGTTTCTTTTACAAAGCCTGGGAAGACAATTCAGTCTGCAAGATCCAAGGAGGTTCTGAGCTCAGAGAAAGATGTGGTCTTCACAGGAAAACGGCTATCTGCCTTAAAATTTGGTGGTGTCACCACAATGTTTATAAGCAAACCTTACCTTCTACTATTTTTATATATTCCAGAGTGCCTAAAGTAGTGCCAGACACATAGGAGGTGTTTAATACGGAATTTGGTTGCTGAATCCCACAGTGGTGTAAGAATGATCATTTGCACTAGGGAACAATTCTGAATGAGGATGTGAGGTCTGTGCATTAAGAGGGCTAGCATTCTGCCTGTCAGGGGAGAAGTAGGTTGGCATGGTGCCTCACTTCTTCTCACCCAGCAGGGCTTGGGGATTGTTGTAGTTTAAAGTTAGTTAAATACTGGCCCACACTGTCCTTGATGTTGAAGAGAAAAACCAAGTTGAGAGGTATTAAATGAGAGGTATTAAATATCAGAATTAGTTACCAAAGGCAGTAACCCTGGGAAACGTGAGAAAACTACTGCATAACTGTTTAAAAAGAAAAAAAAAGAACCCTCAACTTTTGCTTGGTTCAATTTTGTTGAAAGTTTAGGAAAAAGGTATAGCCCCTTTAAAAGGCTTAAAAGAAGTTTCTAGAGAAGTTAATTAGTAATCTTTATTATTATGGGAATAATAGTAACTTTTACAGCTTCAAAGGGTTCTGGAGTGAATGATTAAAAACTTATTGTCCGAGGCTCCTCTTGCTGTTTGAAAGAGAGTGTGCTCAAGTTTTTCACAGTGTTCTGGGCTGCTCATGGGGGTTGGTGGAAAATTGTCTCACAATGTTCTTTGGCCAGTTGAAAGGGAACTGCTGGTAGTCAAGCTGTGTGAAAGAAGTGTGTCTGTGCAAAAAGAGGCACAAAGGGACATCCATCCAGGAAGCTAAGACAAGACTCAGGGACCTCAAGCCCTTCCTTTTCTCCACATGACTGTGTATGAATCAAAAACTGCTATTACAGTTCCTTAGTCCAAGATGGTTGACCAAGTTGCCACAAACTATGAATCTCTAGATAGGTAGTGTTTTCTGTTGTTGGTATTATTTTTTGTTTGTTTTAATGTGGAAAAAAACCTAAGTGTTTTTCTTAAGGAAGCATAATATTAGATTAATAATTGGTAAAGTCAGTTTGGGCTGGTATAACAAAAATACCATAGACTGGGTGACTTAATAAACATTTATTTCTCACAGTTTTGGAGGCTGGGAAGTCCAAGATCAAGGTACCAGCAAATTTAGTGCCTCGTGAGGGTCCATTTCCTGGATTATAGACAGCTATCTTCTTGCTGTGTCCTCACATGGCAGAAGGGGTGAGGGAATGTTCTGGGGTCTCTTTTATAGGGCACTAATCCCATTCATGGGGGCTCCACCCTTATGACCTAATCAATGCCCAAAGACCCCACCTCCAACTACCATCATATTTGAGATTAGGTTTTGGCATATAAATTTTGGGAGAACACAAACATTTCAATCTATAGCAGGTAATATTTAAAGACCAGAAAATAACAAACTTTTAAGAAGTGATTTTAAATTATATCATGACCTAAATTTATTAAACAAAAATTAGCATTTGTGTTATACCTTTAATATACCTATAATTATATAATATACCTATAATTTTCACTTATACATATTTATCATCATATAGGTTTACTTCCTGTTTCTAACATTCATCCTTGGCTGACCTGTGAAATGGAAGCTTAACCTCCTTCTTCTCTTGGTGGCATTGTCCCTAAATGAGGCATGGAAGTCAGAGGAAGTATCATGGAACAACTCTCTCTTTACCCCAGACAGTTTTAAGCTGGGTCTAGGGAGAAGGCAGGGTGAGTGGCCTATGAGCTAGGGTTCTTTAGTTGCAAGCAACAGAACTGACCCTAGCTGATTTGAGCAACAGGGAATTTATAGGAAAAATGTGAGAGGATGCACAGGTTCAACAGTAAGCCTGGTAATCCCAAGCTTGCAAAGGAATAGGTCCAGGGCAGCTCTAGTGGTTTGGGCAGCAGTCTCATGGCATCACTGCTGGAACAAGTGAGCCCAGCTGACCTCCTTCCTTGCATCCTTCTGCTCAAGATTAAATTCCCGCAAAAGGGAGCATCTCCTTAGCTAAAGATGGTGGAAGACACTTTGTGCACCAAAGACTTTATGCCTTGGGGGAGACAAAATTGAGGTGCAGCCATTGGAGAAGGAAAGAGGTCAAGTGGGCAAGAAAAACAGATGTACAAAGTTGGAAAGAATAAGCAGGGGCTGAGAAGACGGTTCTTCCTCAATTCTTTCCATTGTAGGATAGATTTGAGTCTATGATGTAGTCGTTGGGCTCTGCGGCTGAGCCTCTTTAACTGCGTTGCTCATGTGTTCAGCTTTAACAAGTGTTACATTTTTCAGTGGGTACAATTGCTGAGGAGATGCTGATTATTTATTTTTTTATTTGATTTTGTTTTTTACACAGGACATTTGCCACCTTTGTAAAGAAAGCTAAGGAAAGCTGCCAATAACCTTGCCTAATGCTTCAATAAATAATAACCTATTTGGTCATTTCAAAACCATTTCTTTTTCCTTGCCCAACCTTTGTATTCACTTACACATGTGCGTGCACACACACGTTTCTGGGAAGTAGTTCCAGACACATGGTGGAAACAGTGAAGGCGATGACAGTTAGGACTGTTTCCCAGGTGCCCACAGGCATATTAATCACCAAAGAATAGGGGGAAAAAATTGAATTTTTGTGATTCTTGACCCTTCACTCTCAGTGGATTAGTTCACATGGATTTAGCATGATTGGCCCTGCTGGCAGTTTTGACTCCATTGTTGATGTTAAAGAAAAAATGCTTTTTTACTGGAATTCATACACTTCATTACCCTATCCTGGTCCACAGGATTCATGCAGTGTATAATCACATAGAGTCCTTTTTAAAAAGCAGCAAATCCTCTTCTTTTAATTTTGTGTAAGGAAAATTCTAAGTAAGTTTTAGTTTTTTAGCTTAAAACAAAATTGTAGGCTAATTGATTTTTGCAAAGCTTATGGCAGTCACAACCCAGCTGAGAATAAGTGACATAATTCTAAGGGTATTTGGGGGATATATAACCTGAAAAATTGGAGTTTCCATCCTCCACTGGTGGCTGTTTCCCTTAGTAACAAAGGTTAACATTTATTGAGCAGTTGCTATCTGCCAGGCACTATGCTAAATGCTTTTCATGAAAAAGTTAGTTTAATTTCCACAAAAATCTTAAGAGGTCTGAACCTTTACTATCTCAGTTTTACAGATGATGAAACTGAGGCCCAATGAGATAAAGTAATATTTAGCAGCAAAGCCTAGATTTAAACTCAGGAAGCTGACAGACCTTTGTTTAAACACCGTGCTGTGCTTCTTCTCTTGCTGTGGGATAAAATTTAGGAAACAAATTAGCTGTTTTTTTAAAAAATTTCTTTTTATCCCATGGTCCTTTTCCCATTCAAGTTGCAATCTTGTAGCATTTGCTGCTTGGGAAGGGATCATTATAGTAAAACCCCTCATGGTAGCCATGGGAAATGAAACAAATTCTTGGCTTTTGAGTTTCAGAAAGATCCAGGCATAGGATGGGATGATGTGTAATGGTACTAAGGATACTTCTTTATCAGAGCCAGGATCCTTCCACTCTTGTAATGTTTGCTGGTGAGAGAGGGACTGTGTATAAAAAAGAAGAGAATCAGGCTGAAGCTAGAGGGATGTTGGTAGGTCCTGAGAAGGGGATTTTTGGATTGAGTCTTAATTCAGGTCTGAGAGCCATTGATAGAATACTCAGATTTGCCACTTTGTAAGAGAGGAGTTTGAAATAGAAATTAAGCTCTCTGAAAAGTAGAACAGTCCTACATCCTATACACCTGAGTTTTGCCTGAGATTTACTCCCTCTAAACTCCAAAAAGCCCACCAAACCCTTTGCTTAGAAGTTTTATAAAATCCATTAAAGCAGGAAGAAAATACCCAATGGCTAAATTGAGGTCAAATCAAATCAGTGGGAAAACCAATATTTGCAATTCTCATTTTGCATGGTTTAGAATGCATGAATTTCTGTTACCTTAGTTTAGTTTGATAACACCAGTCCCCCAACAAAATGGTTCGAATTTCAGTATTAATCTCAAGTAATCTTCCACAGCACAAACTTTGCTGCTAGCTCTCCAGCCCACAAATCATGACGTAAAAAACAAATGCACTCTTTTTTATGGAGGAATAATATTCTATTGTGTATATATGTCCTATCTTCTTTATCCATTCATCCATTGATGGACACTTATGTTGTTTCCATACTTTAGCTATTGTAAATAATGCTGCAATGAACATAGAAGTGCATGTATCTTTTCAAATTAGTGATAGTTGGGTCATGTGCCAATTCTATTCTTTTTTTGTTTTTGCGTAATCTCCATCCTGTTTTCCATAGTGACTGCACCAATTTACCAACCAACAGTGTACAAGTGTTCCCTTTTCTCCAAATTCTCTCCAACATAAGTTATTTCTTGTCTTTTGGTTAATAGCCATTCTAATAGCTGTGAGATAATAGCTTGTCGTGGTTTTGATTTGCATTTCCCTAATAATTAGTGATGTTGAACATCTTTTCGTGTGCTTGTTGGCCATCTAAATGTCCAAGTGTCCTTCGATGGATGAATGGATCAAGATGTGGTGCATAAACACAATGCAATACTACTCAGCCATAAAAAGAAGGAAACCCTGACATTTGCAACAACATGGATGGATCTTGAAGGTATTATGCTAAGTGAAATAAGTCAGACAAAGACAAATACCATATGATTTCACTCATATGTGGAATCTCACAAAACAAAACATAAAATAAAACAAAAAAAATCGTAGATATGGAGATCAGATTAGTGGTTACCAGAGGAGAAGGGGGTTGGGGGGGGTGGGCAAAATGGGTGGCAGGGGTCAAGTGTGTGGTGATGGATGATAACTGGACTTCTGGTGATGTTCATTTTGTAGTGTATACAGGTGTTGAATTATAATGTTTCAGATACATATATGAAATAGATGCACATCATGATCAGTGAAAATCACATCACTTTATTCAGTGCCTATCACTGTGCATCTGTTATTCAGTGCCTGCACACACAGCAAAGTGCATAGTGGTGCTGTGTCTTTGTCTTCCAGTGATAAGCTCACGTGACTTTTTACAAAAATAGATCCTTGAAACAAGGAATTGGTGAACAATGGAAGTGCAGCAAAGAAACAAAAAATGATAACTCTGGAAGTAAAATTGGAAAGTGGTTATGAAAAAAAGGATGACGATGTCCCAGAGGAAGTGACACTGGTTAAAAAAAAAAAAACCCAAACAAAAAACTCCACACTAAAGAACTCTTAGAGATATTATACAATGTTTAAATCAAATAACAAGGAACAAAAGGTTAAAAGCTGACCCAAACTTAGAAAAGAGTGTAATAACTCAGTAAGACAGAAAAGATATTTGCTCCATATCCTATTACACAATGAAAAGGCAAGCACTGCTTAAACAACTTTTGATGAGATTCTTACAAAAATTTAAAACATATTAATTTTCAATGTTTCTAATGTTTTAATTTACAGTGTATAGAATATATATTAATTTTTCTATTTTAAAAATTTCCCTATGTATTTATAATTGACAGTAAGAGGTGATTTATTGTTTTGACAAAAACTTCTAGAGGTCACAAAACAATCATAATTTCTCATTGATTATTAAGACGACTTGCATGGTTTTAGCTTGCATGGTCATTCTTATGGTCCCATACTACTGTGCAGTGTGAAAACTAACAGTATCCAGAAATGTTCCTTTACCTATTTAAAATCAACCTCAAAATATCTCCATCTCAAAAAACTGTACACCTAAAAATTCTCATGCTGCTCTCAAGAGTTGTCCTGAAATTGGTGTTCTCAATCTGCACACAGAGGAAGAGAAAAATGTGCTGTGAACTATATTCTGAGGCCTTGGGGGTCCTCTAGGGACAAGCTTAGTAAATGCCTTCTCTCCAATAAGCCTTTGGTGTCGAAATGTCCCCCTCTGTTGTTAAATAGTCTTATGTGGTTGACGTTGCTCATTTTTGGTGTTGTTAGCACATCATCTCATAAGTGAACCTATGATTATTGTGTGGGATGTTCACAAGCCCAGCCATTGCACTCCAGTCATTACTACTCATTCTCCATGTCATGTTTTATGTGGGAATATGCCTTGTGGGACAGGAAACAATCAGACACTTATACTATCAGAGAGGATTACAGATGTGCTCTTCTTTTATTGTCTCTGGGGTTCTTTTAGATCATCTGAAATGACTAAACAAAGTTTAAAAATATTTCACCAAAAATGCTTAATGCCACATATATACAATGGTATATTACTCAGCCATAAGAAGAAATGAAATTGAGTTATTTGTAGTGAGGTGGATGGACCTAGAATCTGTCACACAGAGTGAAGTAAGTCAGAAAGAGGAAAACAAATACGGTATGCTAACAGGATATGGGGATACATGTATACGTATAGCTGATTCACTTTGTTATACAGCAGAAACTAACACACCATCGTAAAGCAATTATACTCCAACAAAGATAGTAAAAAAAAAAGTTTCCTTGAAAAAAACAAAATAGTATAACAAGTTGGAAAACTGTCTGGTACCTTTTACAAAGCTAAACATAAATAACCCCTATATTTTCATAATTACACTCCATTGTTTTTTGCCCAAGAAAATGAAAACTCCTGTCCACAAAAGACTTGTACAAGAAAGTTCATAGTGGTTTTGTTCACAGTAGCCCCAAATGGGAAATGACCCAATGTCTATCAACAGGAGAATAAATAAAGTGTGGTATTTTCATGCAATATATTACTACTTAGCAATAAAAATGAATGAACTAATAGCGCTTAAGCATATGGCTGAATCTCAATATGTGGAGCAAAATATGCCAGACTCAAAAGAGTGCATGCTGTATGATTCCATGTATATGAAATTCAAGGAATGTTAAAACCAATATTGTGGGCTTCCCTGGTGGCGCAGTGGTTGAGAGTCCGCCTGGCGATGCAGGGAACACGAGTTCGTGTCCCGGTCCGGGAAGATCCCACATGCCGCAGAGCGGCTAGGCCCGTGAGCCATGGCCACTGAGCCTGCGCGTCCGGAGCCTGTGCTCCGCAACGGGAGAGGCCACAACAGTGAGAGCCCCACGTACCGCAAAAAAACAAAAAACCAAAAAAACCCAATATTGTGAGATTTTAAATCAGAACAGTGGTTGTCTTGTGGTAGATGGGATAGAGTAGGAGGACATATGAGAAAATTTTATGGGGAGATGGAAATTTTCTATATCTTTATTTAGTTTTTGGTTACCTGGGTGGTTACATTTATGTATTGAACTATACACTTAAGGATTTAATTTTATGTAAATTTTACCAAATAAAATTAAAACTTTCGTTGATTCAAAGATTTCACATTTCTTATAAGTAATAATTATTAAGAAAATAGATTTAAAGAATAGTAATTGCTTGTTTACTAACATCTGCTTTTATCTTATTATGAAGTTCCCTGTCAAATTTAATCTTTGTTGTTTTGTTTGAGACTTGAATGGGGTTCTTCATAGAAGAGTATTTTCACCCAACATGGGACTCTGGTGTCAAATTGTAAATTGAAAATCAAGATAAAACAATAGAATCTAAGTTCTGGAGCTGAAAAATTGGCATTTCTTTGGAACATTTGTAAAGTATGTGAATTTTTTTTTTAAATCTATATGAAACTTACAACCCACAAGTACTGTGTAGGGGGTGGATGAAGTCATGGAAGCTGTCATATAAAAATGGTTACAGGCTCAGAGTAGCTGTTTTAAATAAGCATCCTTTTCCCATCCTACCCCTAATCGTCTGATCTATTAGATCAGTGATCTTATTCAAAGGTCCAGGGACTTTTTCCATGTCAGAAATGATTCTGTGTAGTCCATGGTTCTATTTTACTGAATGCAAAAAGGGATCTAAAGAAGATGGGATAGGGCTTCCCTGGTGGCGCAGTGGTTGAGAGTCCGCCTGCCGATGCAGGGGACACGGGTTCGTGCCCCGGTCCGGGAAGATCCCACATGCCGTGGAGCGGCTGGGCCTGTGAGCCGTGGCCGCTGAGCCTGTGCGTCCGGAGCCTGTGCTCCGTAACAGGAGAGACTACAACAGTGAGAGGCCCGCGTACCGCAAAAAAAAAAAAAAAAGGTGGGATAGGTCTGTGAGCACTTCAAAGTGGACTCACTCTATTTGGGTGCCAAGAACAGAATGGGTGGAGGCCAGTTGTAAAATCTGTCTCATTGCTTGGCCCGAGCTAGGGAAGAAGGCTGGGTAGGTTTTGATGCAAAGAAAACTTCTATACAATATTTTTCTACTGAGTAAAAGCTAGTGTCTTAGAAGGCTCTACATGATCTCACCATCTCTTTTTTTTTTTCATTTTTTTTTCACCATCTCTTATTTTTCTGATCTCTTCTACTCTCCTTTACTTCAATCACATTGGCCTTGACTGGCCAGGTACTCTCTTATCTCAGTGCGTTTTCACTTGCTTTGCCCTTTGCCTCGAATTCCCTTCCTCCAGACAACCACCAAACTCACTCTTTCACCTCTTTGAAGTCTTTGCTGAAATGCCATCTTCTCAGCTAGCCTTACCTGACCCCAGTAGCTAAAATTGAACATCTCCCCTCTATTGGACACTCCGTATTCCCCTTTTCTCGTTAGTGTTTTTTGCCATAACACATCACCTCCTCATATTTTATACCATTTACTTATTTGTTTAGCTTATTGTTTGTCTTCTCACACTAGAATGAAAAGCTTCACAGGGATGAGCACTAGAGCAGGGCCTAGCTCAAAGAAGATAATCAGCATTTATCCAAAGACAGAGTGAGTGAATACAGTGGGGAGAGAGCCTGTGAGTAAGCCAGTAGGCTCTTGATCCAGACCATCTAGGTTGAAATCTGACTCTGCTAGTTCTTGGCTATGTGACCTTGGGCAAATCACCTAATGTCTCTGTGCCTAAGTAAAATGGGTACCTACCTCGTATGATTGTGGTGAGGATTAGATAAGTTCATACTGTAGAACATTTAGGACAGTGCCAGGCATGTTTAGGTGCTCTACATATATTAGTTATTGTTGATATTCAGTAATCTATGGATAAGTTTTCTTCAGGTCCTATGTGCTGTTATAAGGGAATTTAAAATTAGGAGTCTAACCTTCTGAGAGTTTAGAATTGAATTTTTATATAGTTCCTTTTTCCCAGAAAGCGCTTTCACACACTGCCTATTGAACTTCAGTTTATTTTTTAAGACCCAACTCAAATGTGACCTACTTGGTGAGGCCACCCTATTTTCTCCAGGTGGTGTAAACTCTCTGCTCCAAATGCAAAGCATTCATTTATTCATTTGTATGTTTTGCAAACATTTATTGAACATGTATTCATGGGCCAGATGAGGCTCTAGGGATATAGGGAAGACTAAGATGTGGCTTTGACTTTGAGGGGTATGTAGTTAGCAAATGCAGATGTACGCAGAAATAAGGGCACAGTGGTATCATGTGTCTGTTAGCAGGTAGAGTGCTTATCTGTTTATCTCTGTCCTGTCTGTTGGATTGTGAGCTTCTGTACCCAGAAACTCTACATTTCAGTTATTCTTTGTGTCACAATTCCCTCTGTGGTGCTTGTCTGGCACATGGCATGTACTTAAACATGTTTATTGAAATAGGTGACATAACTGGGGAAAACAAGAAATGCATAACAAAGAGACAAGTAAAAGAAATGATGACGATGATGATATTAACAGCTAATACTTTTTGGGTGTTTACTCTGGGCCCGCTACCAACCTAAGTACTTCGCATATTTTACTTTAACCTATATAACAACAGAAATAGCAAGGTATTATCATTTGTATTCTATGGATGAGGAAACAGGCTCAGAGAAACTAAGCCACTTGTCCAGGGACAGAACCATGGTTACAACTCAGCATGGTTTGCTTCCAAAGATTATTTTTGCCTGCTAGTCTATACATCACTCAGATGTTGGCTGGTACCGATCTGGAAACTTTTTGTGGTCAGCTACTTGTATCTGAGTATTTGGTATTTCTTCTCCTGCTATTTTTCTTTCTCCAAACTCATCAGACACAATTATGGACATAAAAGTTGTGGACAAATGGCTCCAGGGAGTCATCTTTCAATTAGCAAAGTTGAGGCCAGTGTGGTCAGCTTTCTGGATTCTGACATACCTCTTCTCTTCTTTTTCTTTTTCTCAGTGTAGTTTAAAATGTGCTGATAGAGAACTGGACTGCTGACAGTAGCACCAACCTACCCATCAAAAAGAAGGAGGCAGTGGGGAACAGTTAGGAAGAACATAAAGATATTCCTTTCCATTTCTTAAAAGCCTTTACTGGAGGAGAGGGAACCAGAAAGATAGGAGATGGTCTAAGGTGGCCTTGCCTTTCATGAGTTTAAAGGTACTTAGTGTGGGGTGAAAAGTTATTTTTCTTTTTTGGCTTCTCTAAATAAGGAGAAACAGGTCATCTTAGAAAACAAAGGAGGATTCTATTTCATCATCTGATGCAGTGTTAGGCTTGGAAATTGTTGTATAGTCTGATACATTTCAATGAATATCTATTTAGTCAGAATTTATAAGGGGACATAAAGTCAAGTAGTTTCAATGTTCACAGGTAAAATCCCTATTTTTTCCCTTCAGATGAGCTAGTCAGGATGAAAACCCAAGTTTATTTTAGCAGGCTTACCTCAAGAACACTTTGATTGCAAGATGCCAATGCACTTTATTAGGGTGGCTATCTGCTTGAGGAGAACAGAACAAAATAAGTATCCTCAAGGATTTTTAGGAAAAAAATCAGCTAGTTCTGTTAAATTAGGAATAGAAATAGCAGCATATGACATTTTAAGCAACCCCAAGAATGGGTTTACTTGGAGTCAAATGCATGATCATCTTAGGTCGGATAACTTACTTCTTCAGCCCTGACGTGGACAAAAATGATCAGTTAATTTAGACCATATTCCAACAGTCAGCTTAAAAATTGTGTTCTTATTGTGATATCCCCCCAAATCTAAATATATTAATATTAGCAGAATTATTGTAAAAGGACAAATTTGGTAACACTAAATGAAATGACAAAAACCTCTGATATTAAAATTAGAGTTATGCATGGGAGAAGATAAAGCAATTCTAATGTAATAGCTATTAGAACATCAGGATTGCTATTAGAATTGATATTGTATCAATTATGTACTTTTTTATAGCAAATCTGAATAACTTAAGTTCTTTCAATTTTTTATAGTCCACATTAAACTATTTGTGTGGTGTCTATGCTAAGAGACTGTTGCACTTATACTATTTTTATATTTTTTGTAGACAGTAAAAATTATGTTCTTAAATATTGGATGTAAACGTCTAATTACATAAGCTTATATTAAATCCAGTTTTAACATAGTTTGAGTAGTTAAAGTCTGACTTTGATTTGGAGATTTCCTTGACCCTTTCTCCTTGAACCCAATCGATAATATTATTATATTACTTTTCATTTAGTTTATTATTCTTGGAGCAGAACTATTTTAATTGTTAATTATTATAATAGAATACAAGCAGCATGGGATTATAGGGAAGGGGACATGGTATGTCTTTTTTAATGTCAGAATAGAACAGGCGTTCAATAATATTCGCTGAATGAATGAATAACTTGAAAGTACAACTTACTGTCTGGTAATCATAATGATTATATTAACTAGCATTTATTGAGTACTTACAATATCTTAGGCACAACATGTTTCTCCTTTTTATACATCATTTCTCACAAAAAACTGAAGATTAGAGAGTTTAAGTTTAAGCACCTTGTCCAAGTTCAGGTGGCCAGCAAGTGATAAGCTCAAAGCCAGCTTCTCTTCTCTGGGTCTTGCGGAAGCTGCTCTCTTTCCCTTGTTTTGCAGTATTTTTCCCTCCCCTTTTTTGTTCGGCCTCACACAGGAAGCGAGCTCTGCAGACTGGACATTGTTAGTGGAGAGGATGAGTGGACTGGCCCAGGCCCTGCTCTCTGTCCCTCATGTGGGGTCTGATCTCCTCCTTAGCTCTCAGGCTGTGAGGTGGATTTACGGGCACTGAGTCATCCTCCTTCAAACTGGCGCTCACTAGTGGCCCCTCTGATCTACAGATGTTCTCTCTTCCTCCTTCCCTGCCTGTGGGCTGGTTTGTGTGCTGAGCTAATGCCTATCAAGCAAAATGATGTCTTCTGGGCCCTCATCAGTGTTTTCATCAGATTGAAGGGAGACACTTTATTGAAACTGCTTGGCAATATCATTTTTAATTGGAAGTCTCTTTGACTTTGCATTTTTAACTGTATTAACAACAACGTACTGGAGTGACTTAGAAAATGTTTATAACTTGACCCAGTCGAAGCCTTATTTACTAAAAAATAAAATAAAAATTCACTCTCCTGTCTCTGCCCTTCATCCTTTGAACCAAACAAAACCAAACCAATCAAACTTCACAGAAAAGACCAGGTTTGGGTTTTGAATCTAGAATGTTTTGAATCGAAAGAAATAACTTACTTGTTCACTTTTAGTGTGTCTCTTTATGGGTACCGGATTCCAATGCCATTAATTTGCATGTGTACTTTCATGCATATTTATTTACATGGTTGCCAAAGCACTAGATATCAAATGTAGAAGAGACTGCTTAGGGTTATGTGATGCAAGACACTGTCTTGACTTTTTGCCTTTTTGTTTCAGTACATGAGAAAAACCTTCATCTCAAGACAGAGTCCTCTAACGCTTAAATATATAGTATTAGTGATACATAAATATTAAGAACAAATATCAAAATGTACTATGAAACTTTAACACACTATCAAGTAATGAATGGTAAAGTTTTTAGTCTGTTTAATTTAATCATTGCAGTTGATTCCTCATTAAAGGACAAATTATAATAATATGACTCTCCCTGCCTCAATATTTTTTACTCTAAAATAGAAAACATTTAATTTTAGGTAGAGTTTTTACTCTGACTTGGATGCCACTGGATTGACCTATAAAGAATGAAAAGTAATTGGATAATACAGTTATTCCATAAATTGAGAGACATGTCTCAGCTGGGCAAATATTGCTGACTCAGCATTCCCTCCCTTCATTGAATCACATTGTCACCCGCAATAAAAAAGAAGTCCAGATTTTCATACCTCAAACAGACTTTTTGAAAATGATATGAAAACATGAGCCTGTTGCCAGAGGGAGCAAGACCCATTGGTCCTGTTACCACAAGTGCAGGTGCCTGGAATGCTGGGCAGTGATGGACATGATTGACAAAGGCAGGCCTAACTTGGTGTGAAGGCCACAGGCTTCAGGCCGCTGAAACACCCTGGAAATGTGCCCAGTGGAAACTCAGGACGGCATGGGTATGGTTTCATGCCAAAGCTTTTTGGGAATGGGTCCAAAAACTTCTTCTGTAAGGGGAAATGAAAGAGGAAATAACTTGTTATTCCAAACGGGTGAGCGGGTTGGGGTGAGGGTTGAAAGAAGGGTTGAAAAGAGAGAAAGAGAAGGGAGCTGTGAAGGTGAGGATACGCTGAAGAGGGGAAGTGAGCAGTTGGGTCTGGAAATTTTAATAAGCTCACAAAGATAAGGAGGAAGTAGGAACTGTTTGGAAGGTAAACACACCATAATGGATAGAGCGGCCTTGCCAAGAATAGCAACATCAAGATAATTAAAGGAAAAGGCTAACGTAAATGTGAGGAAAAGGAGAAAACGCTGAACAGGTCTTAAATATAAGAACATTCCAACTCAGCATTTCATAATTGACAACATAAACAGGAAAAAGGAAAGAGAGGCCTCCTACAGCTACGCATGCAGATATCCCCCACACTGTGATCTTTGTGTTATCACTCAGATTTCTGTTGACTCAGGTACAGGGGGCTGCATTGGGTGGGGTGAGAGTATAACCTCAATTGTTTATCTTTCTGAGTCTAGTATGTTCTGTATGTTTCTCAGAAAGCCATGATACCAGGATATTTAATTAATTTCCTGAATTATATTATTTTGCAGTGTTAATATCTGTAATTTAGTTGTCTATAAAACCAAGTCATGACCTCCTTTATATATAAGATTTTCTTGAGCTCTTTTCATGCGAAGGGACTACCTGAAAAGCAATTTTAAAAGATGATCAAGCTTATTAAGTGTATACTTAATCACACACAACATCACATTGCGTAGTACCCCACTCCATTCTGTTCTGTAAATAGTTAATGTCACACTCTAATTTGTGTTTTCTTTTAGTTCTTGAGCATTTCACAACCTTCCTTCTAGAATAAAATTGTTCAGAAACATAAACAGGGAGTTATTAAGATGAGAGGCAAATAAAAATAACATGTACTTTTTAGTATAGAGATTCAAATTAGACTTCTAATTTCTTCACATGAAAGCAATCTTGGGGTCTCTTCTCTAAATTATTACCAAAAATAATACTTATGTATAACTTCATTTATTGGGAAAGAATATAAAAAGTGGCCTATATATATTTTTTTTTCTATGTCATAAAATTTAGCAAATATAATTTTACTTCAATACTTGTCTTTAACAAAATTCTCCCAAAAGTTATTTTATATGTATCTAGATTTATAGTACTGGGTCATGCCATTCCAAAAATGTGCGTCAATATATAAAACCCTAGGTTTGGTAACTAACCAAACTAGCCATTGCTTTATTTCCTCTCTTTGGGGTAACTTTTTATTAAGTTTAACTTCATTTGGTTCTTTAAAAATGTTTTCACAAGTTGTTTTATTATTGGTATCTCACATTGCTCACACAGCGGTTCATAATGTCTTAAAAGCTTGGCATATTTCTCCTCTTTTGCCAGGAGCAATTGGTGACAAATAAAATAAAAATCTTTTTTTTTTTTTTTTTTTTTTGCGATACGCGCGCCTCTCACTGTTGTGGCCTCTCCCGTTGCGGAGCACAGGCTCCAGATGCACAGGCTCAGCGGCCATGGCTCACAGGCCCAGCCGCTCCGCAGCATGTGGGATCTTCCCGGACCGGGGCACGAACCCGTGTCCCCTGCATCGGCAGGCGGACTCTCAACCACTGCGCCACCAGGGAAGCCCTAAAATAGAAATCTTAACCTTGGCTCTTTCACCACTATAGGAGGCTGATTATTTATCACTATTGTCTACATGTTCTCAAAATTTAAAGACCAAAAAAGATAACATTTGAACAGACAGCCTTTTTTTTTTTAAAGGCACGATTTCTATTTGTCTATCAGAGAGGTATGTGCATTGGAGCCCTGGAGATACAGTCTAGACCTGGCTTTGTCACAAACTACCTGGGTGGGAAAGGGAGAAAAGAAAAGGCTGCCTTCTAGCAAGCCTGGGGAAATGAGTATAAGGAAAGAGAAGGAGAACAAGTTCCATGAGGACACTGGGAATTGAGGAACAGGTTATTCAGATCCACCAGAAGAGAGGAACATGGAAGAAAACCTGGAATCCAGTTAAAGCAAACAGTAAGATAAGGCAGCTGCATTTGTGTCTATGAGTCCAGAAAGAGTAGCCTAGCTTTTCATGAGGACTCAGTGCAATTGCTGTTGGATTTTGGAATTGAGAATGTAGTTCTCAGCCACCACCCCAGACTGATACTACTAGAACTTGATTCACCTGGTTATTGGTGCCCTCTGGAAAGGGATGTTTACTTTATAACTTTTATTTTTATTTTTTTAAAAGAAGAATGTTGGTCTTAGGGTTATTCCTATTGCATTTGAGGAAATCATTTACATGCTTGATTTATATATATATATATGTATTTTATATCTATCTATATATATCTCTCTATATCTTTCTCTATATATAACTTTTGAACAGTGATCTCAAAAAGAATTTTTAATTTAACTCTCAAAGAATTAAAAACCACTTTCAACACTTTTGAAAAATATAGGCTAGTTCTCAGTTATTTATGGTACTGGATCACAGTGAGTCTGAAACAATTAAAATATGGGAATACCTGGGAATTTCAGATCTAGAAAAAGCTTAAAAAACTGAGTCTCCTAAATTGTTACCACAATTCTTACTAGAAGAAGAGGGAGTAGAGGCTAACAGACGTACAGTGGAACCCATAATGCCCCATGGAAAATTGAAGTTTGAATTGAATATTGTTGACTATATGCTTCCTTCTATTTTTACCTTAGAAAAGGTTTCTTTTAAGATCACCCAAGGCAGGTGACATTCATCACTGAACTTCATCCCCAGTTTCAGCATCTAGCTTATTTTCTTGCACACGGTTGGGGCTCAGTATTTGTTCAATATATCAAACTGATTCTACATCTATTCTACATCTGGAATGTAGATGTTTCTTAGGAGTCAAATCTCCTTGTTAACGGTAAATTTTTGGCTATAGGGAATTGTATAAGTAGTGTTTAAGATGAAGTTTCACTGAAAGTCTCTGGGATGCTGAATGAGGATACATTGAATCCCAGTTGCAGCTTTCTTCCTAGTGGGATCAGGGACAAACAGAGACAGGCACTTTCTTGGACACATGAACCACACTTTCTGACGACTCGGAAAATAGCATTTCCTTACTGCTCAGAAGGAAGGTAGAAGACAGAGACCTCCAGACTTTTGTGTTCTGGCCCCATCTTTAAGGCATTCAGATTCTCCTGGAAAGAGTATATTTTTTAAGGACCACTTGACAAAATTTAAATGACTTTTTTATTTCTGGGAGCAGGTTTTTCTTGATGTCATGATCTTGTTCACCAAAATGTCACAAGAAAAGAACTTTTCATAAAGCAATTTCTTCCTTTTACTTCAGAGTGTGATCAGCTGCCAGGATGCATGAGGGGAAGTTTGTGGGAGTGGCAATTATCTAATAATGGCATTTTAAAGTACATCCTTATTTTATGGGTTGTGTTTGGAAACCACTTCCTTATACTGCAGGTTTTATTAGTACTTAAAAATGAGCTTGAATTTCCCTGCTTCTTGGGCAAATAAAAAGTGGAATCTTAACTTAGTCTGATTACCCTTTATTGTATGTAAATTTTGAAATGATTATTTTAATTTTATTTGATTAAAAAAAACCATTCTCCCTAGCACATGTGAATCTCCTCTTTGGCTCTCTCTTTGAGGAGGAGGAATAATCCTTCATTGCGGAGTCTGAGAGGATGCCATGGGTTGGAGTAAACTATTGGTGGGTCCTCTCAGGCGATCCTTTTCTCTGGGTCAGAAATAAAAGAGGATCAGTAACTTGATTTCTGCCTTCTTCTCTCCAAGATAGAAGGCTTGATAACTTGCCTTCTAAGTATCAGAAAGGAGAAAACAGTAGTATGTTTCCTGTTGCCACTGTTCCTAATGACCACAAACTTAGTGACTTAAAACAATACAAACTTATTCCCTTATAGTTCTGGAGGCCAGAAGTCTGAAATCAGTTTTACTGGGCTAAAGTCAAGGTGTCAGCAGGACCAGGCTATAGGGGAGAATCTATTTCCTTGCCTTTTCTAGCTTCTGGAGTTGCACTCCTTGGCTCAATGGCCCCTTCCTCCATCTTCAAAGCCAATGACTAGCATCTTTTTTTCTTGGCTTGGCTTCCCTCTGCTTCTGTACGTTCTGTCATGTGGTCTCTTCTCTTCTGTGACCAAATCTCCACTGCCTTCTTCTTATAAATACACATGTGATTACATTTGGGCCCACCTGGGAAAGCCATGATAATCTCCCCATCTCAAGAACCTTAATTTAATGATATTTGCAAAATCCCTCGTGCCGTACAGAGTAACATTCACAAGTTCCAGGAATTAGGATCTGGGTATTTTGGGGAGCCCATATTCAGCGTACCACAACAATCTTTCAGCCTTTCTAAGAATGTAGAGGGCTGCTCCCTAATTTTTTGCTTTTGTGAAAATTTATAGTATAAAAACAATTATTTCAATGAGGGAAATGGGGCATTTTTGAATCACAAAAACATAATTGTTTCTCCTATAGGAATTTAGGATATAAAGATGTTTTTATAGTTGTAAGTGAATTCCATGAAAACTAAGACGATCCAGCTTGGAGGAATGAAAGGACCTCTGTTTTACAGATAAGAAAACTGAGGCACAATGAGATTGCATAACACGCCTATAATTAGTCACACAAGGAGTAAGTGATGAAGCTTGGATTCCATCTCAGAGCCCATGTTTTACCTACTAGACCAGAATGAAGAGTGGAGGGTGAGGCTCAGTGCTAAAGTGATAATTGACGCTAAGAAGAGGTCAGTATCACCAGGGGTGGGAAATAGTGTTTGCTTCTAAAGTCAGAAACATAATCTCACAGAGCTGAAAGGCAGCTAGACTTGCTAGATTTCCTGGGGTGGTACTTTTCAATCTGGTATGTTGGGCGCTCCTAGGATCCAACCTAGGTTAGTTTTTTGTTATTATTATTATGAATAGCAGTCAGTATAAAGAACTTTGGAAACACAAGGCTCACGCCTGCTAATGATAGAGATGAGAAGTCAAGCGAGGGCCTGACACCCCATCCATTCTCACCTGCTCCAGATCTTGTTTCATCAGTTATTTTCTTATCATGTCATCAACACTTCATTCTGTTCTGGTCCCTTTTGATCAGCCTACAAACATGTTTAAATCTTTCTCTTTAATTAATTTTGGCACAATATCTTCATCATCACTCAATTTCTCTCTTTCAATTTACCACCAAAGTTCTTGAAAGAGGAATTTAGTCCTGCCAAATTTACCTCCTCCACACCCACTCATTCTTCCTCTCATTACAGTCGGTGTTCCATTTCCATCGTTCCACTAGAACCTCTCTCAGGGGTCACCAGTGACTTCCTAGTTGCCAAGACTACTGACCTATTTCCAGTTCTTATTCTCAGTGACCTCTCTGCAATATTTGAGAATATTGATTACCCTCTACTGTTTGAAATCCCCATTTCTACGTCTCTCCCTTCTGAGCCTTTTCTTCATGTCTTTTCCATTCCTTCGATGTTAGAATACTGAGGGTTCTGTCTCTGGTCCTCCTCACCTCTTATTCCTGAACACCTCCCTGCGTCCTCCCATCTGCTCCCATTGTTTCAGCTACCATGAATGTGGGAAAGATGCCCCAATTCTAACCTGCATCCTGACCTCTCTCCTGAGATCAAGGCCCTTACTTCCAAAATCTTCCCTAATGTCTCCTTCTGGATATGACCCGCAGAACTGCAAACTCATCACCTCAAACCAGGACTTGGTACCTTATTTTCTAAATTTGTCATTTCTCTTCCATTATTTGTCTTGTTTTATTTGGATACCATCTCGCAAAGCAAGAACCTTGGTGTTATCGCCTCTCTTTCTTTTTCTTTTCATGTCTCACTAAATTCTGGGCCTTTGGCATCCTCATTACTGCCTCCTTAGCCTAGACCTTTATTTTTGCTTTCTCTGCCCCCAGTCCTCTTCAATATCCATTCGGCTCTAAAGTGATCAATAATCGATCACTGTTGAGAATGCCTTGTGCCCTTCATAAACTCCTTCCATGTCTTCCAGACCCAGCTGGAATGTTGAACCTTTCTCTGTGGAGGAGGAATTGGCTGCCCCTCATTTACGTCTGTGCTCTAGTCAGTTCCTGTTCCTGGTCAGACCTCCCAGTGGATTGAAAGTATACAAGGGCTTTGTCTCGGTATCCTCAGAGCCTGGAACAGGACCTGGGTCCCAGAAAGTGCTCATGAATGTCTGTTGGATGAATTGCAGGAGTCATGATGAGACGATTGAGAGATGAATCAATGAAGTTACAGCGGGACAATTTTCAAAATGAATGAAAGACACTTTTCTATGTCAAATATTCTTTCTTTTCCAGTTTCAATTTGGACTTTAGGGCTCACTGACCCAGACTATTCCTTTCAATACCACAGTAAGGAAAGAAATTTTCGGAGAATAATGTAATTAAATTAGAAGTCCCCAAGAATATCTTTGTTTCCTGGCCTGGGGTTAAACTTTCACCCATTAGTTCCCAAACAAAGTTTTCAGAAAATACATACTTCCTCACTCATACTTTGCTAATTGAGAAAAACATCTTTACTTGGCCTCCCAGTAACTCACAGGTGATTTGGTCTTCATTCATATCCTTGATAAGATATGCATTCATAGGTAGCGAACTTCCAAAGCATTTTGAATACCAACTGAGGTCCTCTATTAGAAATCTCACCATACATTATGAGAAAAAGGAGGCAGCTGTCAAGAAGAAAGGAAGCTAACACTTACTGAGCCGCAAATACTTGGCAAGCAGTCTCCTAAGTGCTTTCACAAACATCTCACATCTTACAACAACTTTGCCTAGAAGGCAAGACAAGACTGAGGTGTGCACCCAGGACCTCTGCCTTCAAGTTGACATTCTCTAAATATTTAGTCACATGTCTATAAAGACTAGGAGGGCACTGCCTGTGGGAAGAGCTGAGAAGGGGGATGTTGCACAGGCTTAGCTTCCACGTTATTGTTCATGGCGATTCAGCTCTGGTTTCAAAAAGCAGAGCAAAACCCTGCATTACCTAGATCTTTCCTCCTTTGAAGGCAGTTTATGCTCACTTATTATAACTCAAGAACACCACTTGTGTGATCACACCCCACCTTCCCACCACACATGGAACTGTGGTAGTTAAAAGGTAGATGAATCCACCAAGACTCAAAATAGCAAGATGGAAGTTTGTCACACAGTAGTCCAGCATATAAGCAGTCTGGGCTTGTGTGGTATCTCTGTGGTATGAGAGATTCAGGCTCCCTCTAGCTTGTTGCTATGCCTACCCTAGAGTGGGATTTTCATGGTCCAAGATGCTTGCTACCATGTCTGCCTTCTATCCAGTGGGAAGGAGAAAAGGGATGGGGTAAGGAGAGGCCACTCCCCTTCTCTCCGTGGGCATGATTTGGAAGCTACTGATATCACTTTTGCTCACACCTCATTGGCCAATACCTAGTCACTTGACTACGTTGAGAAACTGCAGCCTTCCTAGCCTGGCCACATGAAAGGAAGAGAGAATAGACATTAGATATCAACCCTTCTCTGCCAGAGGTTTATCAGATAATGTGTTTCAACTAAATGTAATACTCTTTATAGAAAGAGGTCTGTATCCATGTTTCTCCTTCTAGTTATATGTTGAGAGAGCTGTAAATGTCAGGGAGTTTTAGTGTCCTTTTTAGTTTGGAAACTTTGGCCCCTGCCCTGATAGCCCATCCCTTTCAGACTCAGTTTTACATGGTATGTCCCCATCTCACAGATGAGATCAGAGAGCATTAATGAGATGGGGGTGGTTTGTTTTTCTCTGGGCTTCCCTTGGTTCTCTCTTACCTTTAAAACTTAGCAATATAGAGGCTTTTAGCCATTTAAGAGATGCTCTCAGACTCTGAGCTTAAATAGTTCCTACAGTCACACACTAATATAGCCTTTATATACAATGACTAATTTTCGGATTGTTCTTACAGGAGAACTTTCTGGAAGCTAATAGAAATCAGGACATTCTGCTACCACAGATTAGTCTTAAAGGTTTAACAGTTATTTTTTGTTATTATCCAGTCTCAGCCAGTTCTCTTTCCTCCTTCCCTCCATATCAACGTCTACAGAAAAGTTCAGTGTTTGGGGGCTCTCAAGTAGTTGTAGGGTGAAACAATTGAAGAAACAACTGTGTAACCACAGAAGTTGTCAATTCCTGGGGACCCAGTCACCCTGCCCCACAGTTCCCATCCAGAAGCAGAGGCACCAAGATCAGGCTCCACGGAAGCCCAAAGGCCAAGCATCTTGAAAGGCATGGGCAACAATGTTCACTTGATTCCTGTTTTTATCCCAACTCCTTGCTCCTTCTGACCCCTCTTCATGTTTTTCTGGAGGGCTTTCTCAACTTTGGATTTTCTGAACCATCTGAAGCAGATTTTAACGTGCTAGCACTATTCTAAGAGCTTTACCTCTCATAGCCACTTAATCCTCACCTATAATAAAAGAACTGTTAAAACATATATATTCTAGGCAAACCTCTCTAGCAAAGTGTGACTAGTATGATGGTGTGTGTGAATGTGAGCAGTTCTGGGCTATTTCCATACCTTTGGGGTGCCATACGGTTCCCCTTTAGAATTAGTAAGATGGGGCTCTATCAACTCACATTGGGTTTCCTGGTGGTTGTTTTTCCCATAGTTAAAAAGAAGTTTTGAAACTAATATACTATTGTAAATCAACTATACTTCAATTAAAAAAAAAGAAGCTATACCGTATTATTCCTGACACTGAGATCTTTCAAGTCCAAATGCCTGTACCCCAATCTTATGGAAAAATGGCCTGAGAAGGGAAAGAAAATCATTAATTTTTTTGTTCCCATTTATCATTTATGCCCCCAACTGTTTCTCAAATGGGTGTGAAGTCACAATGATCCTGGTTACTTGACCAGCTGGGAACTAAATTATTAAATAATCCTTTGAAAATTAAAACAAACAAACAAAAACAAACAAACAAAGAAAAACTCCCATTTATAGGACAGGACATTGAGGCACAGAGAGGTTAAGAAACTTGTCCAAAGTTATGCAATTTGTAAGTGTCTGGATTCAAAACAATTATTATCCCCATTCAATTTATTAAGAAAGCTTATGGCTACTTGAGCTTAGGTAACTTGCCTACTGCTACACAGGTAGCTCAACTGGGATTCAAGCCCAGGTCTTGGATTCCAGACCTCCAGCTCTTCTTTCCCACTATGCTTAGTATGAAATGTGGTTCTTAAATACTGCGGCCACCTAATGGGAGTGCAGGGCTCCTTGTCTGTGGCCTGTGATTCTCCTAGAACCCTCCCCATGCTCCACCCCCAAGTTGGAAACACTGATTTCATCTCTGCAGAGCATAAAGGCAGCTGTAACATAAGGCACTACAGAAGTATTACCTATTTTTCATATCCTTGTTCAAATCTCCACTCTCCCATTTACCTGCCAGCATAAGGAGTGGGGTTTTCCTTTGCAAGAGGATAATCTGAAATGCTACTTTTGTATCAGAAAACTAAGAGGTTCATATATCCTGCTTGGATGGGAACATTTTTCAGCCTCAGAGCCTATAAAAATATTGTGGCATGAATAGTTCAGCTGAAACAACAGAATGCTGGGAAAATGAGTCTGCAAAATGTACTTGAAATATCAGTCATCAACATGGTATAAAACACCACCACTTCTTGCACAGAGGGAGACCTGTGCCTGGGAGCTAAGTACACTTCCACCTGCAGGACTAGCTGGGGATTTTAGGGTTACGCTTTGCAAACTCTTAACTACTCAAACCCATTGACTAACATGAAGATTAAAGACTAGGGAATACACCTCATTCCTCTGGGCTCCCTGATATATCCTCCAAGGTGACAGAAAACATAGAGGTGTCCTTGTACTGTAAAGACATTGTAATATATATTAAAATTATATATAAATATTATATAAAATTTATGTATACATATTTATATATTATATATGATTATAATAAAATTTGTATTGTATATATTAAAATTATATATAATATATTTTACATAATATCATATATAATTTAATATGAAATTTATATTTATATAGATACATATATATCATACATAAATTATGATATATCATGTATAATACAGTATATAATTATATTGTCACATATTATATATATATTAGATGTCATGTATATTAGATACATATTAATATTATACATAAATATTGTGATATATTATGTATCATATAGTTTATATATTTTATATATGTAAATATAAGGTATTTTATATACATTTCATATAAACATATACAATATATTGTATATATGCACATATAAGCCAGTGGTGCAAAGTTTATTTTTAAAATAACCTGGAAACAAAAGATTCTCTAACTATTCTTTTTTTCGATAAAAACATTAAAGCTAAAAAATGTAAATAAAAGGAGGAATACAAAAGATATTAAAACTGGCTGAGGGCATTAGTTTGGGTGCCTTGTGGAGAAGCAGATGTGGCAGCAGGAAGGTATCGCTTTCAATATAATTTTTTTGTTATAGTCACCAGTTTGTTGTATTTTTTTAGATTCCATATATAACTTGACTCATTTTTATAATCATGGATTCAGAGAGCTTGAGTGAACTGACAGCACTGGATCTCCAAAAACATTCTGAATACAGGGGATTGATGCTCTGCTTTAATGAGCAGCCTCATTGGTCCTTGAACTTCCCCACATATTCTGCCATGTGGGGTACATGCCTCATTTAAGTAAAGGGCCCCTTTGCAAGAGTCACTCGTCAGCCCAGCACATTTCCCGGATGCTGGCAGTTTGGCCATTTGTCTAGGCGCCAGCATTTGGTGACTTCTGGTAATGGATTTCCTTGTTTGTTTTATGAAGATTTTCATTCTAATACTGTGAAGAACTTTGGCAGCACTTAAGTGAAGGTAGCTTAGCATGTGACATGAGCTTGGGAGCAGCAACCCAGCCCGCAGTGCCTGCAAGCCTGCTCACTCCCTCTCTGGGCTGGTGGTTACTGAAAGCCCAAGAGAACTTGTCAGCCTGGCTGAGCAAGAAGCCGCCCTGTCCCAGCATGGGCAGCACTGGCTCTCATAGATATTCTGGCCGTGTGGCCTGGGCATTACTTCAGAAGTCCTGGGCTGAGGTTTGCTACAGTTGCTGAGTGGAGGATATTCCCACAGAGGTCCCAGAGGTGCTGGGGCCGAAATTATATCCAACACCCAGGGGCTTTTCAAGATTCCAACCTAAGATCTTATGGATGGATATGTCCGCACTGCGGCATTCTCTCCGGTGCATCTCAGCGCAGGCCTGGTCTTGTGGAACGAGCACGGGACTGGGAGTCCTCAGGAGGCAGGAATCTGGTGTTTACTCTCATCTACCCGGTTGTGTGACCTTGGCCACTGCCCTCCCCGTGTAGCTGTAAAATGCAGCAGATGGGCAAAAGGTTCTGAGGGCGTCGGTCGGTTAGGGGAAGTGGGCAGGGCGTCGAGGGGCGGGGCAGATTTGCACATGTGAGCAGCACACCCGCGGAAGCATGGGAGGCCACTGCCCCTTCCTTCCAGAGCACAGGGAGGACCTTACATGGTCATGGCAAGCACGAGAGACCTCGTGGAGTGTGACAAATGGAAAATTTTAAGATGACATTTACTTTTACAAGTCAGACATTTAAGTGGGTCCTTTTTATGGAGCATTTTCAATTTTTATGTCACCTAAGAGACTTTTGCATTTCTTACAATTCTTCTGCACATTAAAAATGAATTATAGTCTCATCCATTTTAGAAAAGAATTTGGGGGAATTTGTAAAACAGACAAAGGCCACATATGCCCTGAGACAGTCCAATAACCTGAATGAGTTTCTCTCCTTGATGGATATACTAGTACCTGTGACTGAGGAAAAGACATTAAATATCAAAATTTTAGTATGAACCTAGTGTTTGGTACCATTCGTAAATATTTTTACCGTCTCTACCACCGTTTCATGTGTTTCTGAATGTTTGTTGGGGAAAGTCACGTGGACAGAAATAAGCAAGAGGTGGGCCAACGTTCCGACCCCAGAATGCCCAGACGGTGCTCGATGTGTCACCAGGCTCAGTGCTAACTGGTTTGCATGTCCCAACTCATTTAATTCTCACAACAACCCTGGGAGGAAGTGTTGTTTTGTCTTCTGCATTTTCAGATGGATGCTCTGAAAGGTTAAGGAATGTGCCAAGGTGGAGGGTCATGAACCCAGGCATCCTGGTCCAGAGTCCTTGCTGGGTACCACCGTGCTAACCTGCTGCTTGGTGGTACTCGGGCTGGCCTTGGCCTTACCCTGTGGTTTTTACTACATAGGGTCAAGATGCAGCAGGCTCTGGAAACTATCCTATTAAGTGAAAGTTATTTGAGAAGAGGATCCAGGTTTGGCTAAAGGTACTAATTTTATACCTGCTGGAGAATTGAATCAAATCGAATGGTGTGTCCTCTCTGCATGCTGCACTCCTGGGAAGAGTTTGAGAAGGCCGGCTTTCTCCCATAGTACACAGTACTGGTGGGAGCTCTGCCATCCTCCCCCGGCCAGATGAAAAGTATCAGAGTCTAGAATCTGGTCATCATGCAACTAATCAGGGCAATAGCAATGGGCAGGGAAGGGAGAAAAGCCTTTATTTTGGATTTGTTTGAATTGGGATAGAATTGCTGGTGGCTCCTGCAACTGGTGCTTAAACCAGTTCTGGAATTTTGTTCTCTCCCAAAACCATCAGACATCTTACATGGAGGTCCACAAATTAGAGAGCAATAGGAAGATGGGAGCCAGGCCTGTGAGGGGTCTGGAAACCACCAGAACAGTGGAAGTTACTGCTAATACCTACCTCAGAAAGAGAAGCTTTTATTTGCATTAGTAATGTTGTAATTTGTGTGATCTTTTATTAGTAGGAAATTAATTTATGGAATATTTTGGTTTACACAGTTCATTTTCCCAGCATTCCATGGCATATTTGAAATATGGGACAAAACACTCTTATCACAGTTATTTTGAGAAGTTAGAAAGCAAATACGATAAACCTATACCAATTCTCTACAACACGGCAGGGCAGGAATTTGATTCCCTAATTCACAACTATTTCCCCAGCACTTAGAACAGTGCCAGGCATTGTTCGGGTGCTGGGAAATATTTGTTGAAAGACTGCAAATAAATGAAGTGTGTAGGTTGCATAAAAACCCTGCCAGTTCCTGACAGATCTCATCACCTTTGCCACTAATGTTTTACTTTAGTGGTTTTAAACATAAAAAAAGAAATTTTATATAAAACTTGAATATATAAACAAAAATGTTTTTAATTAATTAAGTCCAAATATGGAACTTTCCCTTATTTTACAGCTAGTCAATGAAAACAATGAAGCTGTTATAATGACAAACCAAAATTTGAAATCTAGGACTCTGACAGGTGCAGGCATATAGCAGCCTCACATCCAATTTATTTCTGTCTTCTATTCTGCTTGCCCGATACTGTATCAAGAAATTATTGGTTCACAGAGAAGTAGTTTGCTTTGCAATCTCGGGATACACGTCAGTGAAACTGATTTGGGAGCTTGAAAGAACTCATAGAAAGTGTTTGTTTCAAAGCTGAATCATTAACCATACATTATCTATTTGCTCTTAAACCTCATTGTCAGCATGTTAGATCAGAAATGCTGCAAACTTTACACAAGGGCTAAGGGTATCTGTGATCTGGATACGTGCTAGGCATTCATTTGCCGTGAAGGGAAGCTGCCTGCAGGTGTGCTACACTACCTTGCTGTGGGTCGTGTACTTGAATGTCTGCCTAAACTGAATACTCTGTTGTGCTTGAAGAACCTTGGGATTCCAAAGAACAGTGGGGGTAGGAGGGAAGGAGGTAGGTAGGCAGCAAGAACACCTCATTAGTGAATGGGACTTTGTTGGAATTAGGCCTTCACTCATTCATCCATTTGTTCATTTCTAAATATCTGTTGAGTATCTATTGTAAATAAAGGGCTCCTCTCTCTGAAAAGGTGAAAAATCCAGCTTCTGTAGATTTGGAATCCCTGTTAAGGATGAGGAAATGCAAGAAGAGTAGGGTAATGTAGTTCAGATCACTTTGAGGGAGTACAAAGAGAATAATTGGTACGAGGTGGAGGTTGTTACTGGAGGTTTCTCTAGTGGCCAGTTCTTTGAATTGCTCTAAAATAGTCAGGAATATGCTTGGCATGCATCACCTAGGCGTACGCACACACACCTCATACAGATTCACTGTTTTTCAGGAAGGATTTAGTTTTACAAACTCTGGGAAGTCAAGAGCCACATCAAAGAACTTTCCTTGACTGAGATCTTAGGGGTTGGCCTTAACCACATGTCACCTAGTAATGAGTGACTCAACTTACTCTGAGTCAAACTGGAAACATAAATTAGGTCAGCTGAAAATTTTCCACATATTATGAGTGCTCTGAGTTATGGGGCACACTTTATTTTACCTAATAACTGTAGGTTTATTTGAATTTCAATCAGCTGCCAAGTAAATATTTAAAGCTGAATAGTTGGAGCCAAGGAAGCTCATAATCCCTGAAGGGCAATGTGGCTTTCTCTCTCCTCCCCTTGTCTTGAAAACACAGAGGTTACGTGGGAAATAAAAAAGAAAAAACATAATTCGAAATAGGATAAAAGGTTTGTTTATAGATTGAAGGCTATGAACTACAACCCATTTCATTTGTGGATGTTATAATTTTTACACAGGAGAGAAAACACTGTAATTTCTTTTGGTGTTTTCCACCTCTGTTTTCTTCCCAAGCTACAAGTGCATCAACATTGCTCAGGTTATCCTGACTTCCAGAAGAAAAGAATTAACAATCACTGAATTATTAATCACCTGTAATTGGGACAGAAAACTATAAAATGGAAAGGATGAGCAGGGAGCAGATTAGCTGAAAGGGAAGGAAGGAGGGTTGTGATATTGCTTTGGTGTTAACCCTTTGATGAAGCATCTCATTTGCCCTAACTTTCCACTGTCTCTCTGCAGCCTGGCTCCCCAGCCGTACTTCTGCGGGGAGGAGGAGAGATGTATAGGTCAAACTCGGTCATGGGAGGGAGTCTGTGGTTTCTTGGTCTAGCTGGAGGCCCATTTCAAACATGAGGTACAAGGTCAAGTCAGGTCAATAGGAACCAGCCTAGGTAAGCAGCAGCTGCTCTATCGCCTTGAGTGCTTTTCAATTTGGAAGAACAGAGAAGAGCAGCTTCTCTCTGAATCATTGCTTTTCCAGTCTTATGAATTTCAGAACCTCTTGTACTTTCCATTGCTTTCCAAACACGGACTTGTTTCAGGCTTCCCTGCACACAGATTGCAGTGATGTGGGCAAACGGTTTTGACAAGATATGCAGCTTTGAGAAAAAGCACTTTAGGCTTACAAGGACATGCACTGTTGTTGGCCTCTTTGTAGGGGGTGGTGGTGGGGGAGCTGCTGCATCCAGCACCTGAGTGGGGAAAGCCAACCTGGAGGCCCTATGGCACGGTGGAGCCCAGAGGGCCGGGGAGCATGTATCCGGCATTCTCCGCAGGGCTTATCATCAGATTCATAACCAACAGGAGGTCGTTTTCTGTCTGGGTTCTAGGAAGAAGAAAAAACATCTCACCCAGGGCTTTTTACTCATACTTCTTACATTTGAGTGTCAAAAACATTTACTGAAACCAGCTATGTGCAGAGTGCTATAGAAATGTGAAGAAGAAATGAAAGATCGTCCCTTTCTTTGAGGAGCTACCTTCTAAATTGGAGCCGAAAGCTTGTGAAGGCTGCTATAAATGCTTCTGAAACAGCACAGAAAGGACAAATGAATATTTCAATAAAGGAGGAGAGCAGACAGGATACTCTGGGTTTTCTCACTCTGAAATTGAAGGGGCTGTGGTTCTGCAGCAAACTTCCCTTGTTTTCTTTTTATAAGGTTTTTCTGCCACCTATTAATTTTCTGCAACCTCCTCTGGTTAATCTTGTTCTGATTTAGTTTCCTTCTCTGCAAGATTGTGGGTCTAATCATTAACTCCCAGCCTTCATGCTTCTTGTCTTCAAAGAGTAACTCCTTCCACCCAGGTGGGCCATGGTGGGGAAAGAAATCAAATGCCGTTAAGTGCAGCAAAAGAAAAAGTGAAATGAATTTGAATTGAGCTCTTTGAATTTAAGAGAATAATAAAATGATCTATTATCTGCTTTTAAATTTAAGGGTTTTATTTTACAAACGTACACAGCACTTTACTGAACATGTGACAAATGATAAAATGAATTTCAAGATGATGTTTTGCTCAGTGAAAGGAAAGAGTGTAGAGGGAATGTTTAGATAGGGAAATGAACTCAGGAAAAAGGCAGACCCAACTTTGATGTTTTTCAAAATCCTGAAAGCAAGTTCTGCAAATCAAGGCAGTATGTGGAGCTCTGAGCAGCATGGTGTTGTGGAAAGACCACAGCTTTGGGACCAGACTGGGATTCGGCCTCAGGTGTTCTGGGTAATCGTCAGCAAGTGACTTAGCTACTTTCAGCCCCAGTTGCTTCATTTGATTAAAAACAAGCAATAAGAATAACGTGCTTAAAGAATTTGACACAAAGCAGGTTCTAAATAAATGTTAAAAACTGCCTAGCTAGAGACTACATTTTCCAGCCTCCCTTGCAGCTAGGTGTGTCCACATGACTAAGTGCTGATGTAAGGGAAAGTGATTTGTGCAATCATTTCTTCACTTGCTGAAAAAATTTATTCACCCTAAACTTCCCCTGTGTCTTATTCCTGTGGGATGGAAACAAATTTGGAGGTAACCCCTCTTTGAGCAGGCATATGAGGACAATGATGGTGCAGAAACATCAGGATGGAAGGTGTCTGGGCTGATGAGTGGTATTTGGTCAGAGCTGCCCCATCAGCTGAGATTGGGTGGCCTGTTATGTTAGAGAGACTTAAACTTTTATTGTTAGAAAGAAGCTATAATATTGGCTTGGTTTTAACCACATTAAGAAGATGAGTGCGGTCACTCCTGTCAGCAGTCCTAGGCCCTGAGGCAGCCCAGCCCAAGGGATGAGACCTGAAATCTCAAGGAAGAGAGGTCCACCATCCCTGCTGTGCCCAGTCTGATTCCTGACCCACAAAACCTGTGAACATAATCAAATGGTTGTTTCAAGATGCTAAATTTGGGTCAATTTGTTATGCAGCAAAAGTAACTGCAACAGAGTATGAGGGTCGAAGACATATCAATATGAATGGATAGATTCATTATCCAAAATATTCCAATATACTTTGGAATAAAAGATTTTCCAAAAAAAAAATATTGGCTTGGTTTTTACCTTAACTAATTCAGGAGGATTTTAGACATTTTTTTGTTGGGATAGTCACCGGTTTCCAGGAAGCTTCTGAAAACAGGCACTGCAGATGTTCAGAACCAGAATTCTGAGACACAAGCTACTGAGAGGTGCAGGTACTGAGCTTTGCCTGTTTCTGAAGCTCCTCTGCCTTGGCCTGTAAGCTTTCATTATTACCCCACCTCTCACCCCAAACACATACCTTCTCAGGTGAATCAGTGCTGCCTCACAGTGCTGAGGTACTCATGAGGGCAGCTCCATGGCAAAGTGGTGAGTGGGAGAGTCTGACCTAGTGTTGCGGTGGTAGCTAAGGGGTCCTCCTCAGGGTTGCATATCTCTGTGGGATTGGTACTGTTTAAGAGGGGTGCCACAGTTGGATGTCCCTTGGAACTTATATTGCTTCCAAGGGAGCATCACAACTCTTGTTGTCAAAACAATGCTAGGGGGGCTTCCCTGGTGGTGCAGTGGTTAAGAATCCGCCTGCCAATTCAGGGGATACGGGTTCAAGCCCTGGTCCGGGAAGATCCCACATGCCGCGGAGCAACAAAGCCCGTGCGCTGCAACTACTAAGCCTGTGCTCTAGAGCCCGTGAGCCACAACTACTGAAGCCCGTGCGCCTAGAGCCCGTGCTCGGCAACAAGAGAAGCCACTGCAATGAGAAGCCCGTGCACCGCAACTAAGAGTAGCCCCCGCTCACAGCAACTAGAGAAAGCCCAGCGTGCAGCAACGAAGACCCAACGCAGCCAAAAATAAATAAATAAAATAAATAAAATTAAAAAAAAAAACAAAAAAAAACGATGCTAGGTAATAGTTTACTGCCTGTGGTAGGCAGGATAATGGCTCCCCAAAGATGTCTGGGTCCTAATTCAAAGAATTTGTGAACATGGTAAGTTACATGGCAAAGGGGAATTGGGGCTGCAGATGGAATTATTGTTGGTAATCAGCTGACCTTGAAGTGGATGGATAATCCTGAACTATTCAGGTGGGCCCAATGTAATCTCAAGCATGTTTAAGGGTGGAAGAGGAAATTGGAAGAGGGAACCAGCTAGGCTGCAGCATGAAAACTTGATGTTTGCTTTGAAGATGAAGGAAAGGGGCCTAAGGAAGGTGGGTGGTCCCTAGGAGCTTGTTATAGTCTGAATGTGTCCTCTCAAAATTCCTAAGTTGAAACCCGAAGGCCTAATGTGTTAGTATTAGGAGGTGGAGTCTTTGGGAGATGATTAGGTCATAAGGGTGGAGCCTTCTTGAATGGGATTAGTGCTTTTATAAGAGACCCAACAGAGCTCCTTCAGCCCTGCTGGTATGTGAGGGTTTAATGAGAAGTCTGCAGCCAGAAGAGGCCCTCACCTGACCATGCTGGCATTTTGATCTTGGATTTCTAGCCTCCAGAACTGTGAGAAAAAAAATTCTTTTGTTTATAAACTATGTAGTCTGTGGTATCTAGCCTGTGGTATTTTGTTATGGCAGCCTGCATGGACTAAGATAGAGCTGGAAAAAGCAAGGAAATGGATTCTCACTTATAGCCTCCAGAAGGAGCACAGCTCAGCTGACATCTTAATTTTAGCCCAGTGAGACTCATCTTGGACTTCAGCCTCCCAGAACTATGAGATAATACACTTGTGTTGTTTTAAACCACTACATTTGCGGCAATTTGTTACAGTTGCCATAGAAAACAAATATACGCCCCTAATAATTAAGAGGGGATTATTGATATTCAGAAGCTTTGTTCTCAGATCCAATTTGCTCAGGGGTAGATAATTTTTCAACAGTTGGTTCTGGGAAGAGGTTAGAACCAGATCTCAAGAATGGACAGGTGGTGACAGGTAGAGACCTGAGGCAACAGCATTGCAGCTCTGATCACTTTGCTGCAAATGCAGCTGCTTTCCTGACCCCAGCGATTCCCTCTTTATCCTTTCTGTCTAGTCTTTCTCTGCTTGAAAGTAAATCACAAGCCTTTCATAGAAAGGTATGAGCTTTAGCTTTACCCATTTATAGACGTGTGGTGGGTTGAGAATCACTAAACTGCTATGGAAAACAAGAATCAGCATGCTTTAGGATTATTCCAGCAAAGGTTAATATATTAACTAAAATTAGAATCAGTCAATTACTATAAGAATATGAAAAATAAAGGAATTTCATGTGGTAGCTTAACCTTCAAACATAACCATTTAAGCTTATTTATTCATTTAAAATTATATGTGGTAAAGTATGCAAAAGTATAAACCTACTAATTTGAATACATACTTTGAACGTCCACATCATAAGGTAGAGTTTATTCCTAATTTAGGAGTGTACATCCTGACTATAAAAATACGATGCCTCTTCATAAGTGCTAAAATAAATATTTGAGTCAAAGGACCGCTTCCATTAGCCAAGGTTGTTATTATGTTTTTAAACCTTAGACTTTTAGAGAAGCATGAGAAATGAAATGGCAGCACTTGGTTTCCTAAATTCTAGATCTTCTAATAACTAGAAATTAACTGATGCTGTTTAGGGAAGCAAATGAGAAAAGTAAAAAGAGCTGATTCTTAATATCTTGGGAGTGAAGTTAGAGTTTCAGTCAAAGACGTGTGTTCAAGAGAAATACTAGTAAAAAACCAACATCATCTCCCCAACATGCACAGCAGCTTAATACAGAAAGCTATTTTTATCGTGTAAAATGAAACATAATTGTTTTGAGCATTTTCTTAAAGAGACTCTGTAACTAAAGAAAAATAGGGTACAAGGTACTGTGTTTAGTGATACAGGCACAGCTTCAGGTCTTCCTGGATTGGGAGTCTCTCACTTCTGCACACATTTCAGGGGAAACAGTAGAGAAGTGACAAGTGTAAATTTTGAAAAGAAAGAGAATTTAGGGAATTAGAACACAATAGCTAATGTCAAAAGGTGCCAAGGAAACTGCCAATCACATTTAAAAACATGTTGCTTTTTAGAGACATAGAAAAAGTTAAAGCAAGAAAACCCCAAATCCTACTGTATCAGTTTTATGATTATTTCATTTAAAAGCCTGTTTTTGAAACTTTGGTGAGTTTCTAATGGCCTTTGTAATATTTATTGAGTTAAATCTGTTTGTTTATCTCTAGGAATGTATAGTCTTCTCTAGGTTACTGAGGCAATGATTTCCAATATGGATTCCAAAGTCTGAAAAGCTAAAGGAGCCTCCAATGTTGATTCGGTGTTTATTACTCTAGTTCATCAGGAGTTTATGGAGGGATCTAAAGTGCCAGTGGTGATGATGTGGGATTGTTTTAATCTATACTATTAATCTGGTATATTAGGCTGTATTCTCCATTACATCTGGGGTTGCTATTGTTTGGATCGCTCTGGTTTTTAAGGAAGCACTTATATATACTGGGAGGCCCTAGATTACCCACTCTAACAATTTGTTTTTTATGTGTTCTACGCATAAAGAGCAAATAAAGAGAAATATTCATTGGAGTCAGAAAAAGTAGGCACAATGATTTAAATGTTAAAGAATATCTTTCCAAATTTGGGTTCCCAAGCTCATTTGGACCTCATTATTTTGACACCAGTAAATACTATTTTATTTTTAATTAAGACTAATATTTAGCAGTAGTTTGTTTTTCAGACTTCTTTTTTCCAGGCGGCACATTTTCCAGGCACTGCCACTGACCATCATAACTGACACCAAACTTTTTATAACAATATCAGAATGCATTCTAATTTTGTTCCTTCACCATGGAAACTACTTTTTTTTTTCTTTTACTATCTTTAATGTCTTCCACGACTATTGAGCATCTCCTGCTGGATATGACAATATAATCCAAACTCAGTTTGTTCAGAACTGAACTCATTATCTGACTCCCCATCCCCAGCCCCCGAATTGGTTCCTCTTTCTGTATATGTATTTACATTACCATCCATTCAGTTATCCATTCTGGAAGCCTGAGAGTCATCCTCATATCCTCCTGCACAGTCACTAAGCCCTGTGAATTCTAACTCTCCTTAACCCCTGTTTAACTCCCCTCTGCTTGTCTTCAGATTCTTTGCTGCTATCTTAACTCAAGCCAACATTAGCTGTGCCTACATTTCTTTCATTGTCTGCTTATTTCCCAAGTTTCAGTCTAACCCCCTTCCATTGTATCATCCACCTTTATGTCACACAGATCTTTCTAAAATGCAATTGACATCACATTACTTCTATTTCCAATTCCTCAGTGGTTCCTCATTGCCTACATGACTGTTCAGATTCCTTTACAGAGTAAACAAGGCCCTATAGGATTTGACCTCCATCTCTTTTTCCAGTTTAGCTTCTGTTCCTACTACCCCCATTTGTTGAAGGAGCCATCCATGTGGTATGGCCTACAAGTCCCGAAAGTACCTGCCAATATATACTGTTGGGCCTTAGCAGCCACGATTTCCTCTGTTTGGAATAAATACTCTCCATCCCCATCACCTCCAGGGAGATCTCCCCCTTTATGTCCTCATTGGACGTAATTAATACATTGCATTCAAAGTATTTTTTTCCATGTCTGTCTTCTCTACCAGTTGATTGTATTTTAAAAGTTTTATCATTTTGTCTTCCTCTTTTTAGTCTTTAATCCACTTGAAATTCATTTCTGCGTACTGTGTGATATAAAGATTCAACTTTGTTTTCTTCCCTATGTGGATAAGCAAAAGTCTGGATAACGTTTATTGAAATGTTTCCTCACTGATCTACAATGCTACTGTTTCATAACTCAAGTTTCTATGCAGGTGTTTACCTCTAGATTCTATATTCCATTCTTTTATTTTTCTTTATGTGCACTGATTCTACACTGTATTAATTAATGTAACTTTATAATATTTCTTGATGTCAGACAGGGCAATTCACCCATCTTATTCTTTGTCAGAAGGGAGACTTGGCAATTCTCAACCCTTGATCTTCCATACAAAGTTTAGAATCGGCTTGTTGAGCTTCACCAAAACCCTTTAGATATTTGATTAGAATTGCATTCAGTCTATAGATCAATTTGAGGAGAAATGACATCTTTATAATATTCAGTCATTCTATCCATGAACATGGCATGTCTCTCAACTTTTTTAGGTATTCTGTGATGTCTTCCAATCAAGTTTTATAATTTTCTCTGTAAGAATATTGCAAACCTTAATTTATAATTAAGTTTGGGTTTTCTATATGCATTATCATATTGTCTGTGAATCATGGTAGTTTTCTTTCTTCCTTTCAAATCCTCTTTATTTATTTTTTTCCAAGACCTTTGATACACTGTTAGGTAGAAGTTGTCATAATGGGAAACCTTGTCTTATTCTTCATCCTCTGGCTTCTGTTAAGATTTTCTTTGTCCTTGGTTTTCTATAATTTGAATACAATATGCGTAGGTGTTTTTGTTTTGTTTTGTTATTAAAAAAATAAACTGGCTTAGTATTCTTTGAGCTTCTTGGTTCTGTGGTTTGGTGTCTGTCTGTCATTAATATGGAAAGTTCTTGGCCATCATCATTTCAAATATTTCTTCTGCTTCTTTCTTACTCCTTCCAGTATTTCAGTTACGTGTTTGTTACACATTTTGAAGTTGTCCCACTGCTCTTGGATGTTCTGTTCTATTGTTTCATTCTGTTTTCTCTTTGCATCTCAGTTTGAGAAGTTTCTATTGACCTGTTTTCCTCAGGTTTGTGAATTCTTTCCTCATGCATGTCAAGTCTACTGGTGAATCCATCAAAGGCATTCTTCGTTTCTTTGACTGTGTTTGAAATTTATAGCCTTTCCTTTTTATTCTTCCTTAAGGTTTCTGTCTCTTTCCTTACATTATCCATTTGAATTTCCATGTTGTTTACTTTAGAGCCTTTAACGTATTAATCTTACTCACTTAAAATCCCGTTTGATAATTCCAACAGCTGTGTCATATCTGAGTCTGGTTCTGATGATTGCTTTATCTCTTCAGATTGTGGTGGTGTGTGTGTGTTTTTTTTTTGTTGTTTCCCTTTTAGCATCCTTGTAATTTTTGTTGTTGTTGTAAGCAGGTCATATTGTATCAGGTAATAGCAACTAATTTAATAGGCTTTTAGTGTGAGGATTTATGCTAATCTTGCTAGGAGTTGGGCTGTGTTTAATGTTTGTTGTAGCTATGACTCCAGAAGCTTCAAATTCCTCTAGCATCTTTCCTTTCCCTCCTGTCTTTGCTTTGGGGCTTCCCTAAGCACTGCTCCTCAGAGAGAGCCTATGTCTTGCAGCTCTCTTAGCTATAACCCACTATTATGATACTGAAGCCCTGTGGGTGTGGTGGTAGGGGTGGGGGCGGAGGAGCGTTCTGTAATCTGATGAATCTCAGTCTTTTTGTGAGCCTATGTCTAGTGGCTGTGGTCTTCACAATTGTTTCTGCCCCTCCTCCTATGGTTTGAATTTATTTTGCTTGTCCCTGCCTGCCTTCCCCAGCTGTAGCATTTCAAATCTGTTTCCTTGAAGCCCTGTGCCCTGTTCACTATGGTTTTTATTTTTTTCCCTTGAGTGAGACAGGAAGGCTGGAGGTGGCTGGAATGGGGAGAAATTCCTAACCCCTAGGATAAGGTTTCAAAATCCATGCTAAGGCAAAGTCCTTTGCCTTATAGAGTAAGCCTCTTCAATGGAGATGTCTCTGAATATGTTTCACAAGGACTAATCCCCTCCCCTTGCCAGAACTACAAGGGACTCTTTCTCCAATTCTCAGATCCTCAAGGGAGAACCTGTTGGAGCTTTTGGAGGGAAAGCCCATAAAAGTCTGCAGGGGGCATTTGAAGAGTGTGGTCCCTGGAGTTTCTTACTTTCATGGTAGTCCACACTCAGGCTTCAGTCAAAATTACCCTTTAACTGTTCCTATCAGTTTGTGGCTCTAGCAATTTCTGCTGCAGTGAAGCAGGTTTTGGTTGCTGTGCCTTTCTGGATGTGCCTCCCTCCACATTTTGGGGGCGGTGATTTGTCTTGCAACTTCAGTTATCGGATAGAAACAAATTTTTTTTTTTTCCTCTTCAGTTTGTCCAGCTTTTTCTTGCTGTAGATGGGAGCAACAACTTCCAAACTCCTTATATCTTGGAGATAAAATCAACTTTTTATTCTTGATAGAAGCTGAATTGATGATAGTGTATTTGTATGCAGTGATTAATTAAGTTTACTAATACTTTATTTGGGATTTTTGAATCTATGTACATGAATGAGATTGGCCTGTAATTTTCCTTTCTCTTACTGTCCTTGTTTAGTTTTAGTAACAAGGTTTTATAAAAATCACATAAAGTGAGTTGTCATCTCTTCCGTGCTTTTTCCTATCCTCTGGAATTGTTTGTTCCCTGAAAGTTTTGTAGAAATTGCCTGTAAAATTGTCTGAGCCCATTTTTTTCTTTGTGGGAAGATTTTAAACTAAATGTCCTTTATGGTTAGAGTACTAGTACTTGGTTGTTAATATCTTCTTGAATATGTTTTGGTAAGTTACTGTTTTCTAGAAATTTGTTCATTTAGTCTAAGTCTTCAAATTTATGGGCATAAAATTATTCATTACATTTTCCTATTGGTGTATCTACTGTTTTCTTTTTCCGTATCTTGCTCCTGCAGAGTGGATCATAATTGGGCTGGAGATACTTTTTTTTAGGAAACTTCTCTGATAACCCAATATGTGACTAGGTCAGTGCTTGTTTTTAGAAAATCCAGTCAGGGTCATCTGTTACCAACTTTTAAGAATTACATCATCCTCCAAATGTCTTCTGTCATTCTTTGGCATATGTTGGGCCTTGGCCTAGGTTATGTCTATGTCTATAGATTTAAAATGTCTTTAATAATTGTTAACAATATCAGAAAGATATCTTAACATTTGATGAAGATCTCTGCAACCGATTTGGCTAGATTCTGTGTGCAGCTATCCAACTCAGAGGCTGCATTTAGACACAGCCTGTGAATCCAAAGCAACATGAGCAAAGTTCTAGTCACGCCATAGTTTGTGGCTGCCAAAACGTGGACACGGAAGCAGTTATTTTAAAACTTGATAAGCAACACAGCATTTTGGAGAATCGTAGAATAAAATGAGTACTTCTTGTTGCCCAGTTGGAAAAATATTTGCATGATTATTTACATCCTTAATACTGAATGCCCTTTATCTGGTCATAGAATATATGTTTTGGGTAAGAATTCTCTTTAAATCATAATTTATATTTTAGATAAGATAATTTTTTCAAGCAAGGTTTATGTTCTAGAGACTTTTCTATGTTTAGTACTTTATTCTGGTGGGATTTAGTAATCTTTTGTTAAAAATGAGAATATATTTAATTTTTATTTTTAAAATATAATTTATATAAAAAATAAACTATGTATCAATTATATATTTAGATTCCTAGGTTCCTTTATATAATATTCTTGTATTACATTTTTTGGGGGTATAATTTATACACAAGTTAAACTGGGAAGTTGGAAACTTCTTCAGTGTTCATGTAATGTTTAATTTAAATTATTTCCAACCACGGCCCAAGTCTCATTCTGCTATGGACAATCTGTGTTTCTTGGTATATGTTCCAACATTTTATTTAACAAAATAGAAATAGAAGAACAAATATAAAGGCACCAAATGTGAAGTATAGCTAGAAGGCTTTGACAGACATAACAGCAAAGCTACTTCATCTTTGCAGCATTTGATTCAGGGACATTGTAACTCAAAAGATTTCATCTTTGAGCAATTTAATTCTGTAATTTAAAGAACAACTCAGTACAACATAAAAAGAAGAAATGTCCAGCTCAATCCTCATGCACATAAATACAGAAGTATGAAGTGAAATGAGCTCTAGCAAATGCAGTCTTGATTTGATTCTGATTATTTCAGAACCTCTTCTTGACCCTCCAACCAACTTCCTCATTTAGTCAGATTCAAGGATATTAAGTCAGCTTGGAAAAAAAATATTAATGATTAAAAATATATACTACAGGGATGAAATATGATGTTGATATCTTCAGGATAGACATTTGTAAATGAAGTGAAATACATAAAAAGCTAAAATTACCCTCCATTTAGTGATTAAAACAGACACATTAAATATTAGAGAAAAACTTAGATTATAAAATAAACTATTTGCCTTGGTCAAATTTTCTTTTACTGTCTCTTTACATAGATTCCTTAGAAAACAAAAGAAAGCTGCTAATGGTTTATTGGAAAGTGCCATCTCAGTGAAGCAAGAGTGAGGGGAAAATATCAGGGAGGCAGGGAAGGAAAAGAACAAGTCCAATGTGATGCACTGTGGAACTGCAACAGAGGAAACAGATTGGGTTGTTAGATCACGTAGAATGACTCTGGAGAGGCTGTGTGGAACATTTCATCTCAGAAGAGTCTACTGCAGAGATCTGGGCATTTATCTGAGCTCTTTCCCATCTCTTGTATTTTATTGGTCTAAATCAAAGCAACTAAGTCCTGGAGACATCTGGATAGCTGCTGAAAAAGCTAGGGTTTCTCCTTGTCAGTTGGTGATGTCCGTGGATGTTCCCTTTGCTTTTCCACCAAAGAATGGCCTATACCTTTGCTAAGGTAGCTCCTAGCAGAAAGCAAGAAAGGTAGCAGAAGCCAGGGTTGGGGGAGGCAGTTGGAGGGAGAAGGCAGGTTTTGGGATGGTGCTTAAATTGGTTTTGTTACTAGTACATCTGTGAAAAGAGTGTGTGTGTGTGTGCGTGCGTGCGCACAAGTGACAAATTCAAAGTTATACATGGGTATGATTTCCCAACAGGGGCCTATAAATGAGGGCTATGGGTAAGTGACAAATTCAAAGTTATACATGGGTATGATTTCCCAACAGGGGCCTATAAACGAGGGCTATGGGTAAGTATAAAAGTGAAGGGCATGTTGTCACTGTACAGGTTGTTACAGAGCCTAAAAGGGGAACCCAAATCATATCGAAGCTGAGAATCCTTTAGATGTTTCTGAGGGAGTGAAGGAGACTTCAGTGTGAAAGTTTCTGGGTGGCACTGTTGGCATAAGCCTAGAAGGAGTGTAGCTGAGAGATGGTTCTACTGATATGAGGTCTTTGAGCTTCCTTTTGAGAAGGTTGTCCTGTGGCAATAGCCTGAGAAGGTGTAGCCAAAGGAAAATTCAAACAAGTGTTGGGGCAGTCCCCACATCCCTCCCCAGGGTCTTAGTGGACAGAAGTGTAGGACATATTTCCACTTAATCTATTTTCCATTCATTTATAATGACTGGTTCCTTACATTCTTCATCACCTCATCTGTAGAAATTTAAGTCTTCTTAGAGCCTTAAAGAAACAGAAGAGTTTCTTAAGTCCTCTCCAACAGCAAGAACAAAGGCTCCATCAGGACTAACACAGAGAGGTGCCAGAGTATGGGGAGATTGGGAATAGCTAATAATCAGTGTAGTGTGATTAGAAAGGCAATCTGCTGATTGACCAAACTGAGAGTTTTTCTTTTTTCATCTACCTGGTTTCTGTCATGTAGACATATCTGATGCCAGGAATGCTATTTGGAAACAATGTTGTAAATGGAAGGACCCTTTGTATTCAGCACCCTACTCTTTTAAGGATGATTTTGGAAAATTTCTCAGATTTTACATCTGGATGTCTGCTTTCCACCTTAAGAAGATGTGAACAACCAGGTGGATGGTGAGACTAAGTTTAGTCATGGGAAAACAAGCCTTTTTGTATGCCATTTCTTAATTCTCTCTTCAGGCCTTCTTTATGTTTTTAGCATGTACTAGGTAATGACCAACCATCATTGTCATCTAAAAATGCTTATTAATTGTTCATCTACAATATGTTGAGATTCTATTTTATCTTACTGAATTATAGATCCCTTGTGGAAGTTAATTTAGAATAGTTTTGTTCCTGTGCCCACTGCTAAATTTAATGCAGTCTATTAAATAATAAAATTTAAATAAGACTTTTTCAATAGTCACACATTAAAATGTTTTAGTGAAAAAATTTGGGGGGTACACTTATTTATATTGTTGCAAATATATTTTTTTAAAGTCAAGAAAAAGATATCTGTGGATGAATGTGGAGATGTTGTCATCCGTTTTCTCCATAACTGCAAGATGTAGTTTAGAAGTGCAAACCTGGATAATGTGAGTGAACCACCAGTTTTTGGAGGGAACCTTTCAAGCATTCTAGCATTACCGAATTACTGACATCATCATTTTGAAATTCAAAGAATACTTTGGGATTATGATGGTAATTATTTGTAGAAATAATAGTAGTCCCTAGGATGCATGGTGAAACTGAAAAGTGCTCTCCTGTCCCTTTGCTCATTCAAACCTACTCTGAATAGATCTTCTCTGCCCTTTGGATGAAATATGCGGCAGGTCCCATGACTTTCCCAGTAACTCCCAGAAAACCAAAACCAAAAGTCCCTTTAGTCATAAAACCAATTCTCTTTTCAAGTCTCACGTAATAGCAAAACTTTACACTTCCCCTCAAGTTAAATCTTCTGCCTTCCTCCAGCTTGGACCTGTTTAGGTTGGAAGTTTGCAGTGGCAGGCAGGTAGGGAGAACACCCTATGTTCTTATAGTTTATTTCTTCTGTCCCTACCCACCCCATTTGGCTGCCTCTGGTTCCTCTAGGGTAGTGATGGGTATGGAAGAGAGGAAGTGGACAGGAAATACCTTGGCCTGGCATTGGGGTTCTCTGGTCTTAGTGGTTGTTGGAGGCTGACTCTTGAGGGGGCACTTTTATGTGTCTCTTTGAAACTCATCCCTTTGGGCACACCTGAGTAAACTTCCTGTGACTTGGGCAATGAGTCTTCCATTTTCTAGCTGACTACTTTGAATTTTCCCCTCAACCTCAGGGCATGCAGTAGTCCACCACCTTCACCCCTGAGAGAGTCATAACACCCTTTCATGAAGTCCTTTTGGACAAAATTGAAAATGGTTCCTGGCTGGTTCTCTCCTTCATGGCCAACATCTGGTTTATGTAAAACACGTGTCATTGCCTCTACTCCCTTGTTATCACAATTTACCTCCAGTGAAGTTTCCTTTGTCAGCTGCCATCAGCCACTTCAGCCAATTTCTCCCTTGTAGACTTTTTCTGTGTGATTCAATTACCAGTTCACTGGGTCCCTAAGCTCTACGGGGAGACAGGCCAAGCAGCCTCCTTCCTGCCCCCCTAGGCAGCAGGAGGAAAATGCCATTGCACTTCAACACCTTTCTCTAAAGACGTTTTCTTTAATGGTCTTTTCAGTCTCAAACTTTTTATACCCTCAGCGGGTGGGCTAAGGGTCACAATAAATTGGCTTTAGCCACTTCTTTATTGCAAGTCAAAATGTATACTGCTTACAGGCATAAGTAGTACAACACTTCAGTCTGGAAACCAGGAATATCTGCAGTCTATGTTTCCTGATTCATACCAGAGACTAGAAGAGAAATGGTCCACTTTTAACATTTTAGTATACAAAGTTGAACCAAGCTAAGAAACACATAATCATATTCATATTTTCTGCTCATTATGTATAGATTTAGTAAAAATTGTGTTAAGAAGTACTAAAATCCAAAACAAACAGAACAAAAACTGAACAGAGTGACCTAACACTGTATTTTGTATGTCCTACTGTATTAACAATTCAGGTTACATACTTAAAAATTATGTCTAATAATAAATAATGGCTAAATAAAAACTGGTTTAAAAATTAGTTCCACTTGTTCGTGCATCAGCAAACAGTTATCGAACTCTATTATGGACCAGGCACAATGCTAGAGAGGAAGACAAATATGAAGGAGAGAACACTTATCCTTGTGGAGTGGGGATAGGCAGGGATACAGGGTGGGAGAGGTGCCTGTGGGCATCCAGATGGAGAAAGACTGTAGAGTTGAATCTATGAGTCTGGAAAGCAGAAGCAAGACTTGGCCTAGAGTTATAGAGCTGGAATAACTGAATGGTGATCTTTAAGAGGAAAAGCTAAAAAGCAACCAAATAAAATGTTTCCTTGCCTTTTCTTAGAATGACCTACATAGGCAGGACCCAAGTGGAAATCAGGTTGGAATCTGCAGTGCATTTTCCTTGGAAATAACCATGGGTAGATTCTTAGGCCACTTGCAGCATAAAAACAACTCCATATAACTTTTTCTTTGTAATTTTTAGAATGAGAAAACTCATTTGAATTCTCATTTGGAATTCTAAAACTTATCTCCCCTTGCTCTGGCTACAAAACTGGGACTGGTCATGGTTCATGAAAAGCCTATCTTCCCGTAGGAACTGGGTGAATTAGATACACCTGGGAATTGGTAACTTGTTAAATATCAGCATTTGTATGGGAGAAGGTATCTCTTGGTGTCAGTCTCTTCCCAGTTCTTAGTTGAGGGAAATGGAGTTGCAACCTGGAAACAGCAGAACATCCAGGGCTGGTGGAGTGGTGTGGGCCGTGTACATGGGGTACTTGTGTGTTGTGGACTGTCCATTTACGTTCTTGTTTCCCAAAACCCTCTGAGAATTTTTGAAATGAATGGGTTTTCTCCACAAATGAACATATACAGACTTTACATAAACTTTCAAAGGGCTCCTGGACCTCTTGAAGCCCATCTATAGATCTCCTTTTGCATACCATAAAAATAGAATAATATGTTCTCATAAAAGGAAGCTTATATAACTACATCCAAAAGAAAAGTATACTAGAATTGTAAAGGATCAAATTTTAAATGTATATTTGTCTATGACATAGAGATAAAAGCATGGAAAAAGGAGTAGCTTCCAGAAAAAGAGCTAGAGGGAAAAGATAGGTCCGTACAAGGTCAATGTATCAATTTAAAAAATACTGTAGGGCTTCCCAGGTGGCGCAGTGGTTGCGCGTCCGCCTGCCAATGCAGGGGAACCGGGTTCGCGCCCCGGCCTAGGAGGATCCCACATGCCGCGGAGCGGCTGGGCCCGTGGGCCATGGCCGCTGAGCCTGCGCGTCCGGAGCCTGTGCTCCGCGACGGGAGAGGCCACAGCAGAGGGAGGCCCGCATACCACAAAAAAAAAAAAAAAAAAAAAAAAATAAATTCATTTGTCAATGAAAGAGAAAAAATGAAATACCTCCTTTAAAAATTTTTTCTCCCACAAGAAAGACAAGCAAAAAGAAGTTAGTCAACTAGGAAGTACTGGAGATATAACAAGAATAGCCATTTCCCATGAGAGAATAAGGAAATTATTTTTTAAAAATTTAAGAACTCTAAATCAATAGGTCTGAATAATGAAATTAAGAGAATGGACTATTATTCTTATAGAAACACTAATAATTATTTTTGAAAGTGAGCTTTAGAGGCCGGTGATTGAGATTTATGCAAAATAATTATATTTTACATTGATAAATATGTACATACCATTTTTATGTTCTCCAATAGCTTAATCTTTCATTTAATAGTGCTTCCTCCTAGAAAACCTTATAAGATACTATTGTCATTGATAATGAAAATACTTACACCCTGGCATACTGAGCATATTTTTTCTTCTGTTTAGCCCTAATGAGTATGGAAGGCATTAAGTAGCACTGGAAATAGGCTCTTGAAGGGTTACTGCCTGGATATGGATTTAAAGACATTAGACATATTCAGAAGGAACACTAAAGTGTCATCAAGTTGGATGAGAAACAAAACCAAGTGTACCTAGCATGTCTGGAAGATAATTTCAATAAATTGAAATACAAATATTTATTAAAACATAAGTGTAACATTGAAATCTTGGGACCTGGGGAAATTTGACAGGCTCTTATATTGTAAGTAATTCATCCCATTAGCGTGGATGATTTCAGGATCTCGATACTTTAGGGAGATGTTTCCACACTAAACATTGGAGGGGGGTGTAGTATCTGGAAGGTAATTGGTAGTAGTTTCTACCAACGAAGATTCCCAGATGTAGATAGATGATGCAGTCCATGAGGAAGCATATTGCAAAGGAGACAATGACAGGACTGATCTTAAGTGGGGAGAAACTGATAGTGAATCTGATATCTATCAATATTTTGCCTATGAAATGGACAGAATGAACAAATGTGTTTCTAGTCTGATATGAACTAAAAGATTAGTCACACTTCTGAAAATTCCTAAATACTAGAATTTGGTGTTTAAAGCAACATATCTTGGTATTTGTCAAACAAGATGGGATAGATTATGAATGTTTATCTCTAACACCAACTGTCCAAACTGAAACTAGAAACATCTGTCAAATGATTTTCATCCTACTTTTTTATGCTAATTTTTTCTGTTTTAGTTTTTTCTAAACATGATGTGACAGAATGTCAATAAGAAAATTCTTGATATAGCACCAGGAGCATTGGACTTCTTGAAGTTGCTATAGGGCTTGGAATCAATGATTTTGGGGTTCAGATATTATGACTGGGGAGTTCCAGTAATCTTTCTCTAAACACCCTAAACTGACTTCATAATTTTTTTTATGGTTGTGATGAATGAATTTTATCAAGTTGACCTTGAAATATATATTTACTAAGCAAATTATTACACCTGACAGTACTTGGTAAATTGAAGTATCTCTTCTATTTAATCTTAAGCCCAGCCATCAAATTAGAAATAATGACCACCAACACCTTGGAAAAACATGTTTCATAATCAATTTATATTTAACATAAAATGCTTATTGAACATATTAAATTAAAAATAACATATAAAATTGAACATACTGGTTTTTAAAAATCTTGGCATGTTAAGTAGGCTTTTGTTGAGTTTAAAAACATGCAATGATTTGATAGACTGTTTCAAGTTTTTCTTAAACAGAAGCGTTACTTAACCAAGTTTCACCAGAATAACTCTAATCCATGTAATATTGAGAGAACCATTCAGCTTAAATTGAAATACTAGTTGTCAAATATAAAAAATGAACAATGCCCAGTATATACTTACTGGCAAATACTTTTGTTTGCTTCTCCTTTAGTGAAATATAGAATCGCAACCAACCTGTACAAAATTCCAGAAAAAGCACAAAGCAAAATGTAGTTCTTCAGAGGGAACACGGGACCCAGATTGCCCATGGCATGGTGGTAATCTCACCTCTCTTTTGCTCTGGTGTTTCCAGCCAGTGATTGTTCCAATTGAGCCTTAAAAATACGGTATCTGTGGCGACTTAGAGTTGTAGAAACAGTCAAATATTAATATCAATAGAAGATTTTGCAAGTCAGTCTCGGACCCACTGATGTGAACGGCAGCTTTTGAGCTCTAGGCTGACTTGTTGCTGACTCTGATCCTTCAATAATTAAAATGGGAACTTTCAGACCTTTTTGCAGTTAAGCATCTACATACTTTCCTGCATGTATTAATTAACTGTTATGAACACCCTTCAAAGCAAATGTTCTTCCTCTTATAGCTGTGAGTGTTTTTTCTTCTTTAAGAAGAGAAAGATCACTGAGCAAGATTATAAAAAAATTAAATACTTTTCATGGAGTTATTTTTGTACCTTAGGAGTAACGGGAGGTGGTTAATTCTGAACATTTATCTGAAACTTTACACCGGCTTTGCCCTGAGAGAGTTTGCAAATCTTCTTTCCTGCCATTGGGTCTGACTGAGGAACTTCCATTTGCAGAACCATATGTGCAGTAACCAGTCCTTGGGGTCACCCTGGCAACCACACTGTCCTCATTCCAAGCCACACTGGTGCTTCGCCAAGAGGGGGACAAAATGGAGGAGGCTAATGTGATGCTGAGAAGGGGAAAAGGAAATGAGAGAAAATTTTGAAATCAAGTGAGCTGATTTCATATTCCTCCAGAAAGACTTTTGTTAACACAAAGATCATCTAATCAGAAATGGAATTGTTGTTCACTATTCCAGAAATAGAACTGTACAATGTAGTTCTGTGGTGGTTTGTAATGAGAGGTAAAATGTAGGTAGGCAAATATAAAAGGTTCAGAGTAAACAGTATATCCAGCATAGGAATCCAAACTCTACTTGCTTTACAGGACTTGTTGTCCAGGAGTAGCAAGAGTGATTTATCTCATGAAAGCATTGTGTAAAATGCCTTAAGAAAGAGTTCTCAATTTTGCATGTCCCTCCCATGACACTTGATTCTGTCTTGATATGTGTTTCTGTTCTCTTTCTTTTTCTTACATGGAATGTGGAACAAAAAATACCTGAAGGACAGCACTTAGAACCTGAAGAGAAAAATCTTAAAACATATACAAAAAGAAAAATAATTTTCTTTTTTTTGATTGTGATAGGAACAAAGGGGAAATATATCTTGGCTGAGAAAATACAGTTTTACCTCTCACTTCGGCATTTTCCTTGTTAATACAAAATAGTACCCCTAGGAGACCCTAGTTCCTAATGCAGAGTTCTATTAATTACTGAGCAGGAGCCATTCTTTCATTCCACGGATGAGATTGTTCGTATTCCTGATTTTACACAGAGAAGGATATCTTTTGTAGACTCTGAAAGATCCGTTGGAATGAAAGGAAAAACAAGAAACTACGGGAGTCTAGGGACTTCCCTGATGGTGCAGTGGTTGAGAATCTGCCTGCCGATGCAAGGGACACGGGTTCAAGCCCTGGTCCGAGAAGATCCCACATGCCGAGGAGCAATTAAGCCCGTGTGCCACAACTACTGAGCCTACGTGCTGCAAATACTGAAGCCCGCACGCCTAGAACCCGTGCTCCACAGCAAGAGAAGCCCCCGCTCACCGCAACTAGAGAAAGCCCACATGCAGCAACGAAGACCCAACGCAGCCATAAATAAATAAATAAATAAATTTATTAGGGAAAAAAAAAGAAACTATGGGAGTCTATGAGTCTAGTCAAACAGCAGTCTAAAAATTTCTGTCAGCATTAGAGTTCAAGGCATATAAGCAGTCAGAATTAGAGTTGTCAGTCACATGTTTGTTTTAAAAGAGAATAATCTAAAATATTTGTGCCTACCCAGATGTAAGCTCTGCTCTTTGCATTACCAAAAAGGCCAGCAGTATTCTGTCAACGGGATATTTGAAAACATATGGGACTGGTTGCAATGTTTATTCATACTTAAAGCTGAACTGATATTGCTGGTAATGTTAATGATAACAAATTGAGTTTGAAAAAGGTTGTCTTTCAGTGACTTTTGTTCTGGTTGAAATGCCAGAAAGAGGTACAAAGTTTTTTTCTGCATGCAATTATGATGTACCCTCTACAAATTAAGGTTTGTGTGTCTATGTGTGTTGGAACTGGAGTTGTGTCCCTACCAACTCTAATAGCATCTTCTTACTCTGATCTTGTCCCCTGACTTTCAGTATTTGGGTAGGACAAAAGAAGGATTTGGAAAGATGAAGGGAAAAGGACAGGAAAGGGAAAAGTTTGGGTAGAGGGTAGAAGTAAGGGAGTGGGATTAAGCCTCCCCGTACCTCCACGACCTCTTTCTCACTACCCATCACCCACCACATCAAACAATAATGGTCAGAATGGAAGAAGCAGGAAAAAGGAAGAAAAAACCCAAAGCCAGAAAGGTAACACAGAATGTTGTGTGGCTTATCTGTATTAGGAATGACCTGAATTTTGGTTTCTGTACAAGTCAGAAAAGCTCCTATAAGCCACAATTCTTTACATAAAGTTCCTTGGCGTTGCCACTGCAAATCTTCTGGTCTTTTCCTGTCTCTAAGAAACAATACTATAAATGCAACTGCTGTCAATCATGGAAGGCTGCCTCAAGGTTATACCAGGTCAGATCTGGAAACCCCAGGATCAGCGAGTGAGGTCTTGATGGCAGGGTGGGTGGCAAATATGAATGGAGAGAGCTTGAAATTTACAAGCTGCTGTCACAGGAAGATTAGGGCTAAAAGAAGGCATAAGTTTTTTTTTTTTTCCGGTATGCGGGCCTCTCACTGTTGTGGCCTCTCCCATTGCGAAGCACAGGCTCCGGACGCGCAGGCTCAGCGGCCATGGCTCACGGGCCCAGCCGCTCCGCGGCATGTGGGATCTTCCCGGACCGGGGCACGAACCTGTGTCCCCCGCATTGGCAGGCGGACTCCCAACCACTGCGCCACCAGGGAAGCCCCAGAAGGCATAAGTTTGAAAGACAGAGTGAAGGAAGATCAGGAAGCAGAAGACTAAAGGAAAAATGTGTTGTTTTGTTAAAGGTTCATGAATTTAAACACTCAGCTAAAAGAGGTTTAACTTTATAGTAAGCATAGTTGTTCTGTATAACACGGCCAAATAATATTCCACCTTCCTATAGAATTTCTCCTTTATCCCATGCAACTTGCCTGTTTCACGACATCCCTGTGATTTCTCTGAGTTGCAGTTTCTAGTCCATCTCAAATGTTTCCCACTTTGGTGTTTGGAATTAAATTTCCTGTTCATCACAACAGATTGGATATTATTTAAAAGGATGGCACTTCAGTCAGGTAAACATATACTTTTGACAGGCAAAAATGAATCAGGCTGAACATAAAAGTAGAAGAAAAAGAGAGGTCAGCCACATCTTTTAGCTTTCTGTTTTCCCACATACCTTCCTGCTCAGAATGTTCCAGAAAATCATCATAAAGTATTGAAAATTCTTGTCTCATACCCATCTCCAAGTTTTTAACATATTTTGACAAGTCAATAAGTTTATACTGAACTCTCTTGATTTACTTTTACCTGAATGTGAGGATGATTTCCTTTTTGCCCTGTAACTTACAAAATACAAACACTACCTATTTTTTCAAATAGTGAACTATATTTCTAGTAATTAAAAGAAGAGGTATTTGTCTTCTCTCTTCCTTCTCCATGAAACAGTCATCAGGGTTATTCAATGGCAGTTGAGAATGGGGGTGTGTAATTGACGCAGTTTGATATTTCTATTTTTAGTGTAGAATACACCTCAACAGAATGTCTTAACTTTCAGTAACTTAATGGCAGAATTATCGACCAGATTCTTCCCCATCCAGCTACTACAGTACCCCCATTTTTTAGAAGATTTGAACACATCAAAGATTCAATTTACGCAGCTAAACCTAACCAGTCGTCCTTTGGGACTGAAACAGGTAGAATAACATGGATAATAGAATGAAAAAGTCTAAAATCTATATAAAACATCATTAATATCTTTTCTTTAGTCTCATATGGATAACATTATAATCAATCTATTTGAAATATGCAACAGATCATTTCTCTCAAGTTATTGAAATTAATGGGACTATGAAAATAGAAAGTCTAGAACTGATATTATTATTTTTTTCAGTTTACTGAATGAATGTCAGTGACAACATAAGAGTTAAAGTCCTTATTAACAAAGCCTGAGGTATCACACACTAAGGAAACAGAAACATCTTCCTAGAGCCAAATAGTCCCTTGAGTTGGCCCACAAATATAACTCATAAGATATCTTAATAAAGTATCTTAGGCCTATGGATTCCCATGAATCATGTGCGTGAGAAAGCTTCTTTACTGGAATGGAAGAAAATTATAGCCTGTTATGATGGTTCCCACAAAAAAAGTCTCACAGATCTTTCCCCTGGACTCTCATCCTTGTGCTTCTGTGACGACACATGCTGTGACTTCCAGCTGGTCTTCTGGCGGTACCTCTCAGCTGCGTTTGTGAACTTCCCCATCTCTCCATGGCCCTTAAATGATGATGCTACCTGGCTTCTGCTTTAGGTCCTCTTCTCTCACCATACCCACTCTCTTTGGGTCTCTTCACTTACAACTTGGGTTACCATATACAGACCAATAATTCCCAAATCAGTACCTCTAACCCAGCTCTCACCCCCGACATTCCGATCTGAAGATCTACTGGACCTTCTGCTTGGCTCTCCTAGGGCCACTCAGAATTGGCAAGCTCATGAGCTTCAGTCCCTCCACTCTGCCCAGTTTGTGTTCTCTCTTCTCAAGTGGCACCATCAATCATCCTGTGGCCAAGGGATAGAGCAGACTCATCCCAATTCTGTCTTCTCTCACAGTGCCTGCAGCCAATTGACCACCAGTTTCTATCAGTTCTCCCCTTTAAACCTCTCTTCGTTCTGTCCATCCATCGTCACCACTCCTTATTTAGGCTACTGTTACCTTTCTCGTGGATTAGTGCAAAAATGTCCTAATGGATCTTCCTGCCCCGTGTCTTGCTTCCCTTCAATCCATTTTTCAAATCACCCTTAGAGTGATTTTCTAAAGTGTGAATCTGGCCTTATCATTTCCCTGTTGAAACTCTTTAATGGCTCCCTGACCAATCTATTTGAAATAGGCAACAGATCATTTCTCTCATGTTATTGAAATTAAATGGGACCATGAAAATACAAAGTCTAGAGTAGGTTAAGTCCACTCTCCTTAATGAGGTTTACATGGCCCTTCACAATCTGACCCCTGACTGCTTCTCCAGTCTCCTCTCTCCTCCTCCCTAATACATGAGTGCTCTTTGCTGAGCTTTATGGAACTTCTAATTTCAAATTCTCAAATGGAATATGCTTCTCTCTGCCCTCTGGATATTTGCTCATGTGATTCCCTTTTCTCCTCTTCAGGAAGGGTATGTGTGTTGTAGTAAAGAGCAGAAGCTCTGAAGTAAGACTGCCTCGGTTGGAATCCTGGCTCCTCATTTCCTAGTCTTTAACTTTCCTGGATGATTATGATGTTAGTAACAGTATCTACTTTTCAGGGTTATTATGAAGATTAAGTGAGTGGGACTTAGAATGAGGCCTGGGCTCTAGTGAACACTCAATAACTATTATTGGCCATGACTATTATTTCTCACCTGATACCATTTTCCTAAGAATCCTTGCTCCTGAACCTCTGCATCTGATTGAGTGTCCCTTTTATGCTTTCCCACAGCACCCTGCATGTACCCTTGTGGTGGCAGGTATCACACTATATGGTAACTGCTTCTCTATTTGTCTCTCTTTCCGGATTAGCTATACATTTCTTAAGGTCAGAGTTTTATTTTGCTCACTCTTGGTTCTCTGGGATCTAAAAAATGTATCTGGCTCATAACAAGTGCTCAATAAATATATCCTGAAAGAATGAAGGTCATTTGTAATCACCACAGGCAACTCAATTTCTACATATAGTCTTTGCTTTTCAAGAACTAAGATTTCAGGAAAAAGAGGAGATGCAATGTCGCTATATTTTACATGTTCTATCATGACAGTGTATTTTAAGAAAGTACTGGGTTGGCCAAAAAGTTTTTTTGGGTTTCCACAGCAAAACCCGAACGAACTTTTTGGCCAACCCAATATTTACCTGGGATGTCACTTTGAACTGAGGAGATGTATAACTAGTTAGACTTTTCCCCTGTAAACAAGAAAAATCAATAAGGAGACAATTATAAATAGCTCCTGTAGTATAATCAAAGTCTGTCTGAGGTAACTGCAGTGTGACCAGTACCATCAAGGGTTTCTACCCCTCTATAGGTCTTAATAGACAAGAGAAACGGAAAGAGAAAAAGAGAATGCACTTCTTAAAATGTGAGAGCGTATGAAGACCCTGGGCTTAAAAAGGAGCAAAGAGTTGGTTATATTTTTTCCCATAGTTTTTGGCTATCATGAATAAAACAGCTATGAACATTCAAGTACAATTGTTTGAATGGGCATAGGTTTTCACTTCTCTTACCTTAGAGTGGGATTGCTGAGTTGTAGGTACATACTTTAACCTTACAGTGAACTGTTGAACTATTTTCCAAAGAGGCACCATTTTGCACTCCTATCAGCAATATGTAAGAGTTTCAGTTTCTCCACCTTGTCTGCAGAACTTGGTATTGTTGGTCATTTTTAGCCATTCTAGCGGGGAAGTAGTTGTTTCTCATGTGTTTTTAATTTGCATTTTAATGATGTTGAAAACATTTTCACATGCTTGTTGGCCATTTGTACATCTTCTTTTGTGAAGTGTCTGTCCAAATTTTTTGTCTATTTTAAATTGGGTTGCTTGTCTTATTATTGAATTGTAAGAATTATTTATGTACTCTGGATACAAATACTTTCTCAGACATGTGTTTTGTGAATATTTTCCCCCAGTCAGCAGCTTTGCCTTTCCATTTTCTTCATTTTGAACTCATTTTGATGAATTTTTAATTTTGATGAATTCTAGTTTAGTAATTTTTTTCTTTTATGGTTATTGATTTTTGTGTCCATTGGAGAAATCATTGCCTATCCCAAAGCTGTGAAGTTTCCTCCTATTTTAGAAACTTTGAAGCAGGTATTTTATAACAGCCATTTTATCTGGATCAGGGTCATTTAAACTAATAAATAACCAAAGTAATAGCCAGACATAGAAATATGGTTAGTGGTTATAAGCTGAAGATAGTGATTTGAACATTTTCAGTATTGGAAACAGACATCTCTCAAATCAGCATATCACCTTTACAAAATGAAATTCCTAGCCTGTCATAGAACAGTGAGGGCCATCACTGGAGTTGAACCTGTGAACGTTGCACATGTGCATGGCAGAGAGCAAAATGAGAATAGAGACAAACCAAGACTGAAATCAAGGCAGCTATGACACAAATCTGACTAAGGGTTCTGCTAATATGGTAGTGACAAGGGATAGTTAAAAGCAAATGTATATTGTTTATAAGTTGCATATATGTTTATGCTGAAGTTAACAATAAGTTGTATATATTTCATTCCAAAAACATTAGTCATTTCTGTTTTCCTAATGAAAATTCTTCAGTAACTTAGTCACTCAAGGCTTGAAGTAGGGATACCTGAATTGAGAATACCAATCAAAATTCTAACACTTATAAACAATAGCTTGTGCAGCCCTTTACAGAGGGACATAAAGGGCTTTATTTGCTTCTAACATGGAACTTAGAGTAGATAACTTTGAAAGCAGAGGGCAAATCATGATATTTCTTTGCCATGCAGGGTTCTGATGAAGTGAATAAAAGAAGAACCCCTTTTGTCCATTTGAGAGCTAAGCTTGAACTGAACATTTCTTTACCTTCTGAAATGTTCAGTTAAGTGCTTTTACACTTCAATTTTCCAGCCTGGACCAAGACCAGAAATGCCAAAGTGATATGAGAAAGGCTGTTCTTGCTGTTTTTCTGGCTGGGATTGGAACAGAAAGTGCCAGCAATCTTGCAAGAAGCCTGTTCTCGAAAGATCTGCAACCCAGTTTGCAGAATCAAGGGGTTTGGATAGTTCAGATGAGTTTGGCAGGGTGTCCTGGTGTGCTCATCTGAATCACACCCTGCAGAAAGCATTTTGTCTTGTCAAAGTCAACCACAAAATACTTTGTGTACTTCTTCAGACATCTTAACCATCATGTGTGCCCATCCAGATAAACCACTAAAGGCTAACTGCACTCTGCCAAAATGAAATGTCTGAGTGTGATCCCTACGACTAGGTTTCAGATTTCAACCTGAAATAATAAAAATGGTAATCACAGTGATAATTTTATAGAATGTTTATAGAATTGGCTCCAGAGTGCATCAGAGTCTTTAAACTACAGAAGACATTAGAGATAGTTTAGCCTAACCCCTCATTTTATACTTTAGAAATTTAAGGTTCAGAGAGGTGAGGTTATTTGCCCAATTTCATGTAGCAAGTTAGAGGCAGAGTCCAGCCTGGAAAATAGGATCCCTTCTTCCCTACAGCACATCATGATGTAGGCTGAGTGATTTGCTCTTTATCATGTATGAGCCCCCCAAAGAAGAAAAGTACCTATACAGTTACTATGTGGTTAGACTATGGCAAGTAAAAGGAAATTCCTTGTATGTGCTGAAATGGAAGACCACCATTTCAATATCAGAGCTGCAGTGCCAAACAATATATTCAGATCTATTAAAACCCCTCACTGAAATGCTGGCATACGCCCTTTTTTTTTTTTTTGGTAACATTACATGCTAGGAGTTTTTCTTTTTAAAAAACCATTTACTGTTAGAAAAATCTTGGCAAGGAAGGAAATTATTGCTTTGAGGACCTAAGCTGGGAATTCTCATTCAGACATATCTATTCAAGAATCAGCAGTGGAAGCAACTGTTGCTCATAAACATCCTACCTGGACTTTGGTAGGGACAGGGCAGCCTGGCTGAAGACAGGAGTGTGGAAGCAAACACTATGGGTGGGCCCAGAGAGAGGACCAGTGTCAGTATCCCAGAGTGACAATCCTGGCCCAGGTGGAGCCAAGTGACCTCAGTGGCAGGCAGATTTGCCTGTTCATTTCCTGTGTCCACAAAACAGTGCAATGGTTGTTCTGTAGTTGTTTCTGTTCCCAGAAACAGTGGAAGCCTTCTCACTTACAGATCTACAAAGTGGTAGATAGCTCCCTGTTGTCAAAACCCTTCACTCTTCCCTTGTGAAATACCCATTTCTTGTTTGTTTTTTTCCCCATTCCTACAGCCACGGTTTTACTATTATAATTTTTTTTGGGGCTGTGTCGGGTCTTAGTTGCGGCACGTGGGATCTTCGTTGAGGCACACGGGATCTTTTTTGTTGCAGCGCGTGGGCTCTTTTTTGCAGCGCGTGGGCTTCTCTCTAGTTGCGGCGTGTGGGTTTTCTCTCTCTAGTTGTGGCGCACGGGCTCCAGGGCGCATGGGCTCTGTAGTTTGTGGCACATGGGTTCTATAGTTGAGGCGCGCGAGCTCAATAGCTGTGGCACGTGGGCCTAGTTGCCCCGCAGCATGTGGGATCTTAGTTCCCAGACCAGGGATCACACCCATGTCCCCTGCACTGGAAGGCGGACTCTTCACCACTGGACTACCAGGCAAGTCCCTACTATTGTAATTTTTTTAACAGGCTCTGCTTAGCTGAGATTTGATTCAAGATAGTGTTTTACATATAAATAGCATTTGGCAATATAATTTTTGACTTAGTTTCCTCATTGGTTAATTGGGTTTGTTCTCTCTAATCTCTAGGTCCCCTCCATCTCTAACATACTAGAGTTCCATGAGTCAGGGCCCTCTGTTGCGTACCTCCTGTTTCTCAGTCAGGTAGCCAACCAGCCACCCTGTATTCCATACCATGGGTATTTGTGTAACAACAATGTTACGGGAAACTGGCATGAATGAATATAAATACATCTCCAACATGACTGCATCATATCATCTTAACAAGTAGGGAAAGTATTTTCTACACATAGCACATGCACTACAGAGTCTCTATGATATGAAACACTTTAAAGTTATAATGAGATCTGTGCTGACAGACATGAAGAACTTTGGCGACCACTGTAAGTAGAGCCTCAACCCTGCCAGCACATCTTTTCTCTACCACCAGGCTAAATACCCACCTGCTAGTGTAATATAAAGGACCCTGTGCTATTCAACTTATTCTTAAAGCATTTAAATAAAAGTTCGATCCCTTATAACCATTGGTTTGGTTAATATAGGCACAATGACTTTTTTAGAATACAATGGAAAGACATGATATTCCTAAGATGATAATAGTATAGTTGATTTTACTTATTTTATTTACTATCATTGGTTTTATTTAGCAGATGTCACAATATAAGCAATTTCTACTAATGGGAGCATTGAACGGTTTGAAACTGGGCTTTCAAGTGAACCAGCTGGTTCAGAAATTATATTTATGTAATGTACATCCTCTGCAATAACAAACCAAATCCAAAATACACATTTTTCACAATGTAAAATCTTACCTCATTCTCTTCTCTTTAAATAGCTATCCATTTTACTATAGAGTTTAAGAAAAAACAAATGTTAAGCATTAGGTCTTATTATGAAACAGAGTATATATTAGAAACCTATGAGCCCACTTATATGAGGAATCCAAAATTGTCATACTCATAGAGGCAGAGAGTAGAATGGTTGTTACCAATTGCTGGGGGGTGGGGGATGGGGAGGTGTTGGCCAAAGGGTATAAAGTTTCAGTTATACAAAATGTGAGTCCTAGAGATCTACTGTACAGTAGAGTGCATATAGTTATCCATGCTGTTCTGCATATATAAAAATTTGCTAAGAGGGCAGATCTTAGATTAAGTGTTCTTATCACACACAGAAAAGAAAATAGAGAGGGCAGGAGGAAACTTTTGGAGGTGATGGAAAAGTTTATGGCATAGATTGTGGTGATAGTTAAACAGATGTATACTTGTCTCCAAACTCATCAAGTTGTATACCTTAAATAAGTATACTTTTTGTATGTTAAAAAAAGAAAAAGAAAGATAGAAAGAAAGAGAAAGAAAGGAAGCAAGGAAAATAGGAGCTAACTCCCTGTTGGATCAACAAAGCAAAGACTCCTCGATAATCTTGAGCATTTTTAGAGTGGGGTCTGTGTATCAGAGACAGCAGGAGCAGTGAGTATCTGTGGAAACAATGTGGTTGCCACTAGCAGGTTTCCAGGCAAAAGTCAAACAGGCTTTTTCTGAGTCATCCTCTCACCTCCCTTTCTTTTACCCCTTTCTCTCTCCAAGTCCCACCTGGTTCCCTCTCTTCTCTGGCTCCTGGGCTGTCTGCCCCATGCTACTTTCACATAATCCTTCCCTTTCTACACGCTTAGATATCTGCCCCCCTCACCCCCCTTCTCTTTCCTCCAGTTGAAAATACCCATCTCTCAGTAAATATAGATTATTCTGTAAAAGATTATTAGATTAAATAAGGCATACTGAGTTTCAAGATACTTGTAATGATATATACCCTGAATCTGCACTTTAAAAAAAAGCAGACTATTAAACCAAACAAATTAATATGGGCATGTTTCTAAGTAGGAAAAGACTTCCTGGTATTTTCTACTACTGTGATATCCATGTATTTCCAATAAATTAAAAAAAAATTAGTGGTCATTAAGCAATCACTTTACTCTTAAAACTTAGCAGACTCTCTTTCCTGTCCCTACAAACACCCAGTGAGGGTGGAGGGTTGTGCCTTCACATGCTAGGAGCTGACCAAATCAGGTAAATAAGACTGAAATATACTAATTATTTTTAATTCTAGTTGTATTTAATGTTTATTTAATTTTAAAAATAAGTAATAGATTCACATGGTTTAAAAATTTAGCAATAGTGAAAATGAACACAATAAAAATTTCCTTCTCATCAGTCCCCCATCTGCTGGTTTCCAACCCTTCACCAAAACAGATGACCTCTGTTATTAGTTTCTTGTGTAGATTACCAGATATGTAAAAAATATTTATATACGCAAATGCTAACATATTCCTTTCCCTACTTTTAAAACAAATGTAGCATACTGTACACACTTCGGGTTTCTCCACTCACTTAACAAAATATCTTATGTATCTTTACATATTAGTGCTATAGAACTTCACCATTCTTAAATTTTTTTATTGTGGCTGAACAGTATCTCATTATTTGCATATGCCATGATATACTTAAACAGTTCTCTACCGACAAACTTTTAGATTGTTCCAATCTTTTGCTATTACAAGAAATGCTGCAGTAAATAACCCTGCACATTCATGATTTTGCCCATGTGTGAATATATCTGTAGAATAAACTCCTAGAGTTGGAACTGCTGAGTCAAAGAGTATATGCATTTGTAATTTCAATAAATATTGCCAAATTGCCTTCCAGAATGATTATACCTATTTACACTCCCACCAGCAATGAATCGCTGTTCCCGTTTCTCTATATCTTGCCAACCCTAGGGGTTGTCAAATTTTTGGATTTTTACCAACATGATAGTGAAATATGGTATCTTGATGTAGTTTTAATTTGCATTTTTTTCTATGTCGGAGTGATTTGAGCATCTTTTCATATGTTTATGAGTCATTTATATTTCCTTTTCTGTGAACTGTTACTCACTTTCTAATTTTTTTTTTTTAAATTCTATGGTCTCTTTATAGATTAGAGAGTTTAGTTCATTGTCTGTATTGTAAATAGAATAAATTACAAATATTTCCCAGTTTGTTGTTCATCTTTTTACTTAAGAGTTGCTTTAAAGACTGGATAATGGGATAATTGCATTAGTGTTTCATGTCATTTTACCTGCACACACAGCTATGGATGAAGATAGATTAGAGTGTGTGTGTGTGTGTGTGTGTGTGTGTGTAGATTTTTAAAAAGACTCTATTTTTTTCTTAGAGCATAAATAAAACCATGCAAGCAGCTCATGCATTTACATACAGGCTCAGCCCTTCCTGTAGGCAGAGGAGGAATGCATGCATATTCTCCGAAAGAGGTTCAAAGTGTTTATTGAGTTGCCTACTATGCACTATGCGTTGATGTTGGCACTAGGGATAGAAAAATGACTGAGACATTGAATCTTTATTCTAAAAATTCACAGTTTGGTAGGAATGGTGAGGAAGTTTGATGTTCACATAAAGAAATATAATAGAGTAGAAGACAAAAGTAAACATGTAAACAGAGAATTAAAATACAGCAGGATAAATGTATCTATAGTTACAAACACAGTGATAAGGGAGCAGGGAGGATGGATGATTGACTGTAACCTGTATTTCTCATTAAAACCACCATATCAGTCAGAGTTCAGTGCAGAAAAAAGAAACTGCTTTGAGTGTTTCAAACAGAAAGGAATTTAATACAGGGGATTATGAGTTCACAAAACTACTGGGAAAGGATAGAGTAATGGAAGTCAGGGAGCTGCCCTTAACTTCTGGTTTCTGGTTGTCCCCCTGCCGCTGCAACTGAGCAGTTAGAAAAGCATTGCAGCTCAGGCTACTGCCTCTTCTGTTCTGACATCCTGTCATCCACGACGCTGATGAACTAAGGAGAATAGGGACCCTGGCCACTGCCAGCATGCACAGCTGTCAGAGCTCGCTTGTCAGATGCAACTGCCACAGGAAGGTAGCCTCACCTATGTTTCAGATTTGTCACAAGCACATCTCTTTGGCCGAATCCAGAATGTACCCGGACTTCCAGCTGTAAGGGAGCCTGGGAAATGTGGTTTTATTCCTTCCGATGCTTGTAATTCAGGGCATAGCAATGGATGTCAAAAGGTAATACACAATTTCAGTCACTTTGGTATGAATTTATCAGATTATCAAGCATGATAAAGCAGGAGACTAAAGAATGGGTACATTAAATCGATATATTTTGTCCAGGTCCTAGGGGAATTTGTCCTAGGGGAATTCTAGAAAATAGGATTTACAAAGGAGCTCACCTGGCAGGAAGCCTGGTAGTTGCAAGTGGGAAGATGGAGGACATGGGGCCTTAAAGCATGAATAGGACTGGGAGAGTTATTAAAAGAATGGTTGAAAGTGTTAAAGGAAGATAAATTGTTTTTCACTGTTGTATAGGCACATACAGTGCTGATAAGAACAACAATAAAAATAATAATATGAAGATTTCATAACATAATATATGTGAAAACCTCTGATAAACCTCAATGCCCTGACCATAAACGATACTAGTGGTAGGTATTGCTATTCTCATTTACATACGAGGAAACAGGTTTTAAAAAATTAGCAACTTGTCCAAGTAGACTTTACTGTGTATTAGAACTTGAACTGAATCTGCCTTTCTCTTCCCTTCCCTTCTCTCTACCTCCCTCCTATTCTCCTTCCATTCTTCTTTCCTGTAACTTATTGAGTGTTTACTATCTGCTAGGGTCTTTCCTTAGATGATCAAGGCAAAATCCTTTTCCTCAAGGAGGCAGTAGCCTTCTAGTCTGTCTGATGTTCATTCAGGATTTTTTTCATTGTATAACATATGCTTCCCAGAATTACGTTAGAAGCCCTGGATTCTGTTAGGAAACTAGCCACTTTTATCCTATTCAGAACACACACACACACACACACACACACACACACACACACACAAACAAGGCACAGGCCAGTTCTAACAATGGGGTAGTAGACTCGAAACTCGGACCTTCAGATCTCAGTTGTAGCAGTAGACACGGCTCCTTCCTGGTAAATGGGTCATATGGATTTTATATAGAATTGCCTGCATGTGTATGAGCAATAGGATTTGAATCCTGGGAGAAAATAAAATGAAAGAATAAAAATGGCTACAAAACATCTCCAGGATATTAAAGTGAAGCTAACCACATAAAAGACACATGACATTTGCTTTGAATAGATAGACTGAGCATTTTGGTTCTCGTGCTGCTTTTTAGCTGCCAGTGATTCTTGGGGCAACAATCCAAGTTTTTAGGACACTATCACATTTTTAAGTTTTCCTAATGAATTATAATAACATTTCTGCAGTTTACATCAAATCGCGTTGAATGGCATTTTTAGCAAATTGTGTCACTGTGAATTTCCAAATTTTACAAAATTTCTTGTGCCAAAAAATAATCAGTGAAAATGATTTTGTGTGAAACTTTGTGAAAGCCAAGTTTAGCTGATTTTGCTAAATAGCACAAGCAAACAATTTATTCCATCTTTCTCCAAGTCCTTTTTCTGTGCCTTGCTCTCTGCTTCCAGGCCCCGCTCCGTCTTCCCCTTTCTAAGCTTCTTTCACTTTGTCTGGGGGCCTTTGTTTCTGCTCCTAGTTCGTCCTTCTCTAACATTATCAGCCCTCCCCTCACCCCTCCACCCGTAGCTATAACCAAGCCTTGGGCTATGATTTGGGGTTGAGGGTCACAGAGGTCATGGATTTTCCACTGAAAGAAAGAAAGAAAAAAGGGAAAAAAAAGAATGATCACTTTTGCTCTCACTTTTGCCCTTCGTGCCGAGACATATACTTGCGAGTATCCCAGCGAGCATTATTACTGTGGGATTGAGACAAACACAGTACTCACCGGAAGAGAGACCATAATAATGTTGCTGAGGATAAAAGAATATATTCCTATGTGCCTGGACTTCTATTTTGAGATCCTTGCATGTGGGTGGTTAGACTACCTTAGGAGATCTGTGAGTGCGTCCTTCTGAACTGTGCTGACTCTATTTCCCAAGGAGGGAAATAGTCAAGGGGAGTGGAAAGAGCATGTGTTCTGCAGTCAGAGATCCTGGGTTGGAATCCTGGCTGGCCAGCCACTTCATCTTCCTGAATGTCAGTGTTTTCTGTTACCAAATAAGGAAACTAGTTACTGATCTAGCTGTAACAGTATTACTGCTAACAATGCTGTGAATGTTAATTGAGTATTCACTGTATGCTAGGTATTCTGTTAAATACATGCCTCATCTCAGATCCCTTTACAACATTAGGCAGTAGCAGAATTATTATCCCTGTTTTATGGTTGAGGAGACTGAGGGAAGAAAATACATTATTTACTCTAGGCCACTTAGGTGAGAAGTGGAGCTGGGTCTGATTCCAAAGCCCTTCTTTGAACCACTCACACTAGGTAGATACGAGGATTAAATAATATAATACAGAGTATCCGATATATAGGAAGTTTTGTTTTGTTTCAAATCATTTTGTTTAGGGCTAGAGATAACAGGAGACATAAAGACAGCTCCAGTTCCTAGGCTGGCTTTTTCTGAATGTTCTCTATTACCTTCCTTATGTGGGCACACCGGACCCCAAAAGATGGTGACTGAAGTCTGTGACGCAAATCATGGGAGATACCGTCACCACCAACTCCATTTCTTTGACCACGTAGAAAATTCGGTAAACTGTCTAGAAAATTCCACAACAGACTGCAACTGGGGCATTGCCTGGTCTCAGATCAGAAATTGTAGGAGGGTGGTGTGCCCAGTGGGAATGGAAGAGACCAGAAATATCCCGCTGCCACCTACTCTTCGTGGTATTCCTAATGGAAGCCACAGAAGCTTATGGAGACTCCTGCAGAAAAGCGACATAATTACAGGACATCACTCGATTCCAGCTTCTGTGGCTTCCGTGTGTGCTTTTGTGATCCTAGGTCGTGTCTAGCCCACGTGCTAATTTCTACCTGCTGAATACAATTTGGTTTGTAACAAGTGATGCTTTTTAGGAACTTTCTCAGCAATTCATCTCTGGGTGGGATTCTTTTCTAAAGCACGTGAAGCCAGAGAATCGACACAAACATCTGATTGGTATGTTCTGTCTCAGGAGAATAATGAGTCTTCCTTCTGCAAAAAAAAGATCATAAAGTTCCTAAACTAACTATGGCAAATGCTTTAGGTACGTCTGTAAATTTGGGCATCCGTGAATTTAGTTAGGCCTTTTCAACTATGCCTAGATCACAGTTTGTCAAATCACAGTTATTACTGAGGTTCCAGGAGGTCTTTGATTATTTCATGACCTTTTCCCTAAATAGCACCTATTACTTTGATAAAAGAATTTTTGAAGTGCTTCACAATCTTTTGCTATTCCCTGGGGCCTGGGTCAGCATTCCTATAGCCTCTATTTTAAGACGAAACACAGAGAGTTTAAGTGATTTTCCCATGGGTTCCCAGCAAGTCAGCGTCAATGCTGGACACATACTTCGTAAGCTTTTGGCTTTAGATGAGCTCGCTGAGCCACATATTTCCCCCAGCAATTATTTATCCACATTATGCCTCTGACCTGGATATGCTGGTGCTTATTTCCCATTTGCATAATGAGGAATACATCAGGCACCCAGGAAGGAGTACTTCCTCCACACAAGTAGCCAAGCCCTAATGTGGACCTGGCTTTATGGGCTCCAGAAGGGTGAACAAGGAGGCTAAGCCGGGCCAGCGCCGGCCTGAAAGTGCGAGTCTGGGCAGAGCCTGGTCAGAGTGAGGTCCAGCAGGGAGCCTGTGCCGCCTCACGGCGGAAGACAGGGGAGGGGGACACATTTTCTCACTTGGGTTTTTTTAAAATGCAAAATTCAGTTTGATGGTGGAAGGCTGAAATCTTTTTCTGCCTGTTAGGTAGCTGGAGAGGGGTCCTGAGGAAATACTGTGAGTAACAAAGTTTATGTTCAGGTAGAATAATAAATGTGGGGTGTGGGTAAGGAGAGAAACTATTTTTTGTCTTTTGCCTTTTGTGCTCAGAGGGACAGATCATAAGGAGTATTTTAAAAAGTATGCATGGAAAATTAAATATGATAGTTTGCTAAGCTATTTGCTTTCAAATGACTTTTATTAATAGTGTCTTTGTTACAAAACTGTGTTGTCTTATTATAAGTTCATTAAATTAACTTTAGAAAATACAGATAAGCCGAGAGAAGAAAATAAAATCACCCTGAATTCCACTACTAAGGGGTAGTCTTTATTAACATTTTAATGCATTTATTTTCTTTCTTAAAAATGGGCTTACTCTTTCTTGCTTTTTACAAAGATTTATACATTATATAATTTACTACCTATTATACAAACACACAGAGAGGATTTATACTATGCATATTGCCTTATAACCTGCTTTTTAAACTTAAAACTAAAATATTTTGAAAGTCTTCTCTGGTCATTAAACAGCCTTCCCCACCATCATTCCTGATGGTTGCATAGCACTGCATTGTATGGATGTATTGTTTATTTAACTAATTCCTCATTGCTAGACATTTATGCTGTTACCAAGTTTTCTTTGTTATAAACAGGCTATGATGAAGATGTAAATCTTACTCATCATGGCATCAGATCATGCATTTTATTTGTATCTTCTGGAAGACTTAAAACATAAGGTTGCTAAGCAATATCACTGCTGTATGAATCCTTTAATGGGAAGACTTGAGGTGAGAGAGCTGCTTTGAGGCTAGCCAGGGCTTAGGTGACAATATGTCAAACAGTAAAGGGCTCATTCTTGTTCACTGGAAGTGGAGATAAGCCCAATAAGCTAAGAGCTCTGTGTGGCTAAGGAAATGGACTTCTCACACAGCAAACTAGATAACGGTAGAATAGCACTTAATTAAGATACTGAATACAACACTTAAAATGTGTTAAAAAGGAAGGAGCTTATTTGTCTAAACTTTAGGTGTGCTGAAGTGGCTGTCTGAGGACATAAATATACCAGTCCCATTATGTTTGATGCAGGCCTTTCCAAGACACATTTCTAAAATAAAGACAAAAAACAAACAGGAAAACTCAAAACCTTCATTTTTTAAAAAATTAATTTTTGTTGGAGTATAGTTGCTTTACAAGGTTGTGTTAGTTTCTACTGTACGGCAAAGTGAATCAGCTATACGTATACATGTATCCCCTCTTTTTTGGATTTCCTTCCCATTTAGGTCACCACAGAGCACCGAGTAGAGTTCCCTGAGCTAAACAGTAGGTTCTCATCAAACCTTCAAATAACAACAACAAAAACAAAACCCCAAACCTACCTTTTGTTGATTGCATTTTGTCCTCTATTAGCTCTGCCTTTCCAGATTGAGCAGTTCTCTCCCTAAATGCTTTGGTAAGGCCAAGTTACCACACGCAATTTTTTCACGTGTTGGTCTATACTGCTAAAGAAACAAGCCTACTCACTTTGTATCATTCACGTTAGCTAAAAAAACTTTTGTGGAAATTAAAAGGAACCCGTTCAAATTCCATCATCTCTTACCCACCCCCAGCTAATTTTTTTTTTTTCTAAAACACATATATTTCCTATGACTTTCAAGCCTACACTGATGATAACTTGACTGGCAGATGTGAAGGTCTAGGCTGAAGGGACATGTGATCTGAGCAAATTGCAGCAGTTCTAGAGATTGAAGTAATCAAAAACATACATTTTTTGGACTGCTCGGGCATGTGTGGCCTGTATCTGCTATACCAGTACTCAGAGTGGCATAATGATGTCAGCCTCTCCCCAGATAGTTTTCGATGGCTCTGTGAACATGGTTAGAGAATAAGAAGTTTTGTTTTCCTTCTCCTTGTGGTGACCATTGTCTCCAGCTGGTCCTGTGCTCAGTGAGTCATTAATTACACCCAGAATCTTTATAAGTGACCTGTTGCGGCGTTGAGGTTTATTCCCAACTTATTCTGCTTCACCGCATAATATTTGGCCAACGTGCCGTGTTCTTCTTTTTAAAGAATGTTCCCTCATTCGTCCTCGCACCATGAGGATTCATTTTTGAGATGAAGAGCAAAGGGCTAGGTTAAGAAAAACACAGCCACCTCCAGAGTGCAAAAACTGCAATAAACCCATCACCTCTAACAACAGCAGAGCAGGAAAAGATAAAAAACAGCCTGCCAAGAATGTAGTAACCACCCATTCACTTTTAAATACTCTCCACACTTCAATGCACAGACCTAATTACTTTTCTGCATTCCCAAATCCACTTTGCCCGTACTGCAATCAGAAACCTGGCGTTAAAATATTTTAGACTTGGAGGATCAAGACTAATTATGGGCCTTAGCTGCACCTTTTGGTTTTTCTCCCCTCAACCCCCTCCTTCTCTTCTTTGGGTTACTTTAAAGCACGCTCCACTGGAAGAAAGGCTGCCCAGTCCCAGTTGGGGGTGAAGCTTCGAGAGAATAAAACAAAGAGCAACTCAACTCAATTCAGTAAGCTTCAATGAGGCTGGTATATTTAATGTGAGCCCAGGGTTAGCCCACAGAATTGTGGCAGAATGCAATATTCTCAACAAAAAAAGATGTGTTTAAGGTCGGCTAAGGCCCCATAAGGCTGTTGTTGGTGTTTAAGCAGTCCACTGAGGTATTTAGCACCAAGGGTTTCTAAACATTCCAGCAGAGAATTAAACCGCAGCTTTACAGTAGCTGCTTAAAGGTTTGGGGGGCTGGGAGCGTCCCCTCCCCCTTGTATTGAAAGGTCAACAAACAGTAGGAAAGATCATGTCATAACAAAGATGAAGCCACCTATTATCGCGTATAGTGACAGCTAATAGCACCATCAGAGGGATTAATCCAAGGTATTAAATAGTGTAATTGTTAAAATAATATCATGGTTATTAGAACACCCAAGCATGAGCCATTTTTCATTTTACATAACATGAAAGTATTGCAGGTGAGCTTAGCCTTCCCATGACAGGCACTTGTTATAAATATGTAAATATTAGAAAATTGCTTCAGTGCTACAATTTTCCTGCAGCATACAGAATGCACTTTTGATATGCAGATGTTATGTTTCATGGCATTTACTAAACTACTTTTGGGTAATTTTGCCCAGAGTTACACTCTTAAAAAGCTTTCATTCACACAGAACAATTTACTGTGAAAGTTGGTTCTAATGTTTTACTTCATTGAGGCATTTTTAGTTTCATGGATTTAATAAGACAAATACTAACACAAAAAAGCGTAGTTTCTCAAAGATGAGTTTGTGAAAACGGCTAAGGGAGGCTGAACACTGATAGAGTTAACTTTGTGGAATCTTCGGCTCTAAGTTTGAGCTCTAGTAAGTTTTATGAGACTGGATCTGTACATAGCCATCTTAGGTTTACACAGTTCTTACTCAGAATATTAGAAAGAAATGTGGTCACCTTGAAGGAGTACAAATGTTACAAAAACAGAAGAACCCTCAACATTGAAAACACACGAAGCTACTAAAATGCTTCCCTATTTCTGTTAGTTTCCAGTAGTTAAGAATCCAAACCACAAGTTGTACTGGAGGAGATGGTTTAAAACAATAAGATGTTTCAGATGGTCAGAGTTTGTAGGGCACTTAAAAAATAAAACAAGGGGCACATACACTGGCTCACAACCACCAATTAACCCTCCTTGTTAGATAGGTAATTTTTTCCAATCAGAGGCATCAAATATCAGAGAAATCATGGGCCAAAACAGTCATTATCTGCAGGGAATTCAAAGGCTTTGAAAGCCAATAATTCCAAAGAAATAACAGAGTTCTTTCACTGTATGGACTTCATCTTAAAACCTATAATAAGAGCCAGGCCCTGGCTGTGAACCTGTACACTTCAAGGAGAAAAAAGGAGACAGCAGAAGGCAAGGGCAATAATCATAGGGCTTTTCTGTATAAAACTATCTGGAAGTGGAGGTCAAAGACCACATTCTGAACACTCTCTATATCACACAATGTCCTGATCCAACATAGAAATGAAGGACTTGATTGGCCAAAGGTGGGAATGGAGAAAAATATTAAATTACTGAGCTAAAGAACATGACAAGAAACTCTACTTAAAAAGTCTAGCAGTTTAATTTGAATTTTTAAAGCTTGAGTGAAATTAAATATTCCTTGACAGGATAAAAAATAATCACAGAATTTCTCAAACTTCATGGCAAACTCTTCTTAAGAAATGCATTTATTCTTAATACCTCATTTTCTTTATGTGACATTCATATTTTATAAGGTCTAGTCTTGGAAATCTGTAGCTAGTGGACCTGGTCATTGAATATTTGACAATGAAGCTCTCCCTTAATTGTACCCTCACTTATTTTCTTATATTTTTGCTATATCAAAAAAAAAAAGAAGGTGGCTAGAGTTCAAATCTGTAATAAATCATGTATGTTGTATCTATATATTCCATGAATGAATGAACTAGCGTTTGGTGTTTTTACCCTTTCAAACATATGGCTTAATATTCTGTAGAGGGGGCCTTAACTTTTACACATTTACAACTAATTTCATAGAAATTCATGGGGGTAACACATACTTTTCACTTAACAAGGTCAAGGCACAAATCCACAGGCCTAATTTAAATGATTCCTTTTTTTCCCCCCATCATTATAAGCCCAGAACAGATGTGAGGGAAAGAGAAACTCTATTCCTTATAGTTCAGTTGCTCTGACTACCTCTGATGATTTTCCTGCGGACCTGGGAGAACAGATTCACATTTGCTATAGCAAACTTTCCCAATGAAATAGAACTTTCCGAAATTCTGTTTTTGTCCTTAGTTAGGTTAATGTTAGAATTGGACACTGCCGCAGTCTGTGACAGTCTAAGATACTGAATCTGGTCACTTTGCAGACAGAATAAGGTTCTTGGCTGATGTTTGAGGACTGTTGACCAGACGTATGTAGCATAAGTAATCATGTAGCCCAGCTGTCATCCAACGTGGCTTAGCTAGCACCTCCTGGTATGGCATCCAAGGGAGTTGGACTAGATCTCTTTGTTACTCCTGCCCAACACTTAAGGCTCTGTGATACTATAATTTGTCCAATTTAGATCAAGACATTTCATTATACTTAAGAGAGCACTTTATTTTCTGACTTCAGTAAAGCAAGAAAAATTTTACATTACATTTATTTTGGTAATTAAAGATAAAATTGACTGTATCTGAGCTGGCAGGGACATTGAAATTCTTACATAGCCAATGCTAAAGTGCCATTTTTAGCATTTCAAGTTTCTTAGCACATTTAAATTCTCTCATGTGTTCCTTTTCCAGGGGTTTCTACAGGGAAATAGTGGCCATTACTTTCAGAAAATGGAAAGCAAATACACAGATAGTGAGAGCTCTCACATCCTGCCCAATCTCAGAAGTGAGATGCTGAACATTTTGTAGTGTTAATTAAGAAATAGAAGAATAAGAGATAAACCAATGAAAACTTCTCAGTGACACATGGACAGGGTAGAACAGGGTCATTTATGTTACTCAGCAAAGTTACTCACTTGCTACACTTTTCTTTATGTTCATGACTCTGACATTTATATTTTCATTCTGACTGCTTACCAAAGTCTTCATCCTATCGTACAACTTTGCACAGCACATTGGTATTTGTATGTCCCAGTGTCACATGGAGCTCAATGGACTTAGAATTAAACTCAGTTTGGTTTCCCAGTGTCTCCTGTGTGTGGTGTTTATTTCCTTACAAATCAGAGGCTTTGCCCATGTCTTCCCCAAACCTGGGTGCCCCTCTTCCTCCTTGGCTCAGCGCCCCTAACAGCATCACTATTGTCAAAGTTCTCCAGGTTCAAAGCCCTGAAGGCATTTTTAATTTATTGCTCTCCTTCATTCTTTGTAATTATTAAGTTCTTAAAATGTTTCCTTTAGACCAAGTGCTGTGACATTACTTCCTTTCTATTCCATAGTCATTGGGCAACCGCAGACACCTGTCACACCTTGTCTGAATTAACGCAGCTGCCTTCTAGGAGTTCTCCTGCCTGCCTCTTCCCTTTCCCTGATCTCCGAGCATCGTGCCTGCGTGCCACCTTCCACCTTAATTACGGAATCACCTTTACCAAGTCTCCCACATCTCCTTGCCGCTTAGTCTGGACTATCTTACCATTCTCCTCGCTTGTATCTGTACTTCTCAACTTTCCCCTGTCTCTTCCCTCTTCAACTCCCCAAATCCTAACCACATTTCAGCCTTTTCCCTGTGAGATGTTTTTTGGCTTGTTTTCATCCACTTCGATCCCCTTTCCTTTGAACTCCTAAATCGTATCTTGTCTTTAGATTGGGTGATCATCTTTGCTGGCAGCTTTGGCAGAATGGAAAGAACCTTGGACTGGAGTCAGGTAAACTTGGTTCCAAAACAGGTTTCAACAATGTATCAACTCTGGGCCTGAAGCAAGTCATTTTAACTCTCTGAGCCTGTATTGCCTTTTTAATAAAATGCAGATATTAATAAATGAGATGCAAAATGATAACAAATGTGAAAGTACTGAAGTACTGACATGTAATCAGATTGTTAGTGTTAGTCGAACTTGATTCTTTAAAATTGTTTTTAACTACTTTATGTCTGTCTGTTTTCCTAATTTGGCTTCAGGAGAGCAAGTACTCTTGTTTTACATCCCTTTCTCCCCACAATAGCTCTGGATATTGTATGTAAAACTTTGTGGCCAATTAATAAATCTGGAATAAAACTTCCATTTTAGAAACTTGGCCTAGAGTTTTCCAACAACGCATTTTAAAGCTAGTCCAATCTTGGACTCTGAAAATAGAGTAGAAACAAACAAACAACAAAAACCTAAAAGTTAAGTCTCGTATAGGGAAATCTTACGCCTACTAAATATCTTGGACAACATTATAACTTTATATGAACTCCTGGACCCTGTCATAGATAGAAGATTATCATTTACTAGTTTTTCCCTTTTCTTATGAACTAAATGTATCAAGTTGCAAAGAAATAAAATATTTGAAGACATGCTAACCCACCTCCACCCAGGGTAGTTTCTAATAAATATTAGCTATTTTTTCACTTGATTATTTAATTTAGTTATCAATCACTTATATAATTCTTTTTATGGGCAAGTATTGTTTGAACACTTTACAAATCTTAATTCACTTCATCCTTACTACTCCCCTATGAATAGGCAGGATTATTGGGGTTATTTTTACTGTTAAGGAAACTAACGCAGAGGGGCTGAGCAACATGTCCAGGGCTACAGAGCTAGGAAAGCTGGAGAAGGATTTGGACCCAGGCAGGCAGTTGGTGCCCAGAGTCTCATACTCTTAACCAACAGGCTTATGGTGCCTCTTTTGAACCTTGTATGTTTTCATACTTTTCTCCTTGTTTGGACCCCTTTCATTGGCTCCTAAATGGTAGCTAGCAAAACTCTAGGATACAGTAAATATTAATCACAGTATTCATACTCTGCTCTATTCCTTGACCTGTTGGGTTGGAAGTGGACTGTTGAACTCCCAGAGGGAGAAACTTCACAGGCTTACGGGATGGGAGAATGACTGTGTCTTTTATGGGAAGGTAGAGATTATTCCTTTTATATACAGAGGGTGTTTTGCTTTGCCTCAAAGATTAGGAAAGGAGAATTGACCTGAGTCATTTTTTTAGTCATCCCCAAGAATTTCAAAATACGTGTAAATGCAGTGTCACAACATAATTGCCTCAGATAACGTATCTCAAATTGTGAGCGAGATAATAGCACATCGGCCAGTTGACTTAATTATATTTTGCCAAGTACTCAACTGTATTTTCTTGAATTGTAATTTTAGATTTGAAGCAGTTCAGCAATTCATGAGGAAAGGATTTCAATGTGTTCAAAGAGCCTTTTTGTCTAGAACTTTATCATGTTTAGAAGGTCATCAGCCCCCACACCACTGGTGTCATCTGATTGAGAATGAAGGTCAGATTTTATCCTCCTTTTATGCTGGGATGTTTCTATTTGCTCTGTTACACAGTAATGTGGATATTGCAATTTATCATGCATGTTCTCAGAGAACTTCCATTCATTTCTGATGTTACACTTGAACACATTTCTTACCTTAGTCCAGTCGGGCTAACTCTCATGGAGAATGGCCTGCGAATTTCTTTTGGTCTTTGCAGTCACATTTGTATATCATGAGAGAACCTAGTTCAATTATCCATTTTAGTATTCAAAGACTTTTATAAGAAAATAGAAATAATTAATTGTAAGAAGGATTTTAATCCTCAGTGTCTTCTTTTACAAATGTAGACTCAAATGAGGTTTGAAAAGTCACCACTTTACATGTGCCAAAACCCACATATATATGTGTTTTGGGTAGATTTTCAGTTGAGGCCCATACCGTCACCCTCCTTCCTAATGATGAGAGGAGAGTGCTGGCTCTCTCTCATTCCCTGCATGTAAAAAGACCTTCGCTTTCATTAACTAAATAGAATATATCTGTGTAAATCTGAAGGTAAAGTGGCTGTTAATAATAAACATAACAGAGGGTATGAATATCAGTTCACAAACTCAGATGTGCAAAGGACATCAATATTGTAAAAACTTCTTTGAGCTAACTACAATCTATCCTCAATCCTTCTTGTGGTCCTGACGGGAGGTTCAGTTCAATTTAGGACTGTCCCTCCTGCATTGTGCAAAAGCCCCAAGGACTTACATAGAAGTAGTACATACTCTCTGCACATCTCTGGCCACAAGATATTTACCTCTAAGACACCCATTCTCTAAGTCTAGATGTTCATTTCTGGTCAGGAGGTTTTATTGCTTTGCTTCTGTGCCAGGAATCTTTGCCAAGCCCAGAGCCCTTGTGTTTGCAGCCCAGTCCCACCAGCCATACAGAGCCCTCCTTCCCTGATCAACCTGGGGGTTGATTACACTGCTCACACTGCCATGGAACATGCATGGATTCCACTCCTCTCACGAGCCCCACAGGCTCTCACCTCTTCCCAGATGTGGGCTATCTCCCCCTTGCCCTTCACCTCAAAACCACTCCCCTCTCTTTCTTTTCCCTCCAGGACAATGAGAGCAATTGTCTTCTACAGCTTGTGTGTTCTGCTCTGTGGAAAAATCCCAGAACCAAGAGAGCACAAAACCTGGCCCCTATTTAGAAATGACAGGAGGGAAAGGTAGGGAAAAATAAATGGAGAATAAAACCAAAATAATTTCTTGGTTAATTATCTCACCACTCTACTATTTAAATAGAGAAACATTCCTGTGTCAGGCTTACCTTTACATACCATATAGGTCATAAAATCCCACCACAGTCCCACAAGGACAGGTTTCTTATCTCCACTTTACAGGTGAAGCGTTGGTTAGTTTCCCTTCTAGGCCAGTTATACAGCCAGTAGTAGGGCCAGCATTTCAATTCAGGCCGATTAGACTCCAAAGCCGATATTCTCTTTAAAAATAATGCCACAAATGAGACCAAAACAAAGTTTTCTTTCAATTCTTTGGAAGAAAGCACTTCCAGCCCTAGAGTATTCCTGCCATATTAAGAATGCAATCTGAATTAGAGAGTATCTTTTGCCTGGGTTTCTGTGGGCTGCCCACCTGCCTCAGAAGTTTGCTCTTCTAATTTCTCCAGGGCACATTTTCCCAAAGGATATACTTCATGAAGGGTTGTGTGGTGTTACATCTTGTTCTAGGTCAGTGTTAAACTTTAGTGTGCATTAGGATCATCAGAAGGCTTACTGGAAAACAAAATGCTGGGCCTCACCCCAGAGTCTCTGATTCAGTGAGTCTGGGGAGACCCCTGCGAATTTGCCTTTTTAGCAAGTTCACAGGGGATGCTGATGCTACTGGTCCAGGGCACACACTTGAGAACCAGTGTTCTAGGAGTAATGTCATCTTTAGTTTAGTTTAATTGAGTGAGGATGTAGAGATAAAATAAGTGTTCTCATGCCTCTGTTACTTGGGGATTTGTCTCAGCTCAATATCGCTAACTGCTGTAGAGGTTAAACATGATCAAGTTTTAATTTATTTCCTTGATCATAAATTGATTAATTTATACCTGTCATAGACTTTTGTTTAAGGACAAGAAAAGCACAATAGTGATACTGAAAGGTGACAAGTCTGAGGAGAAGCATACACAGGATAACAACTCTGCAAATTTTCCTCCAGATGTTCTTCCACAGTTGTGTATGCTGCATTCATTGGATCAGATTCTTGCACAGAAACCAAAATGAGTCTAATATTTCAAAAACTAATGTTAAAAAGAGAAATGATAACTTTCCAGTTGACTTTTCAACTGTTTTTTTACAACAAACTATCGGAATGCGGTTTAATTTTACTTACATTTAAATATACTTAAACAAAAACATGCTACTTTCAAACTGTTAGTCAAGAATATCATACTTTTATTGCATAAATTGGATTTAGTTAATAACATGAATTTCTTGTTAACTGTAAAAAAATGAAAAAGTCTTTATATGAAATGACTTTAAATAACCTATTAAATAATCTATATGACACTAATAACTTACTAATCTAAAATAAAAATGCTTACATCACTTTTTATTAAATGGCACAGAAAAAGTACTTAAAATATTTCTAAGGGTGTTCAAGAGATTAAATAATCCTAGGAAAGGGATTCAGGACTCAGAGGAAGAAGGAAAATCTTTAGGGGAGTAGATCCCACAGTGACCCAATCTTTTGGTGTTACTTTACTGTCTTCTCTTTCCTCTGGCTGGTGTGGTGCATAAGAGCATATCCATCCAGGGAATGCCTTTATTCTTAGAAGACCTGTTGGGCACAGGGCACATGTTGTGAATTCTTAGTTGGAGCAGGTTCTTCACTAGGCTCTTGGGAAAAGCGCTCTCTCATTTTTATGCCTCCCCTGAGTCAGAGGGCTCACACCCAGAGGTTGGAGACCAGACTGTGGGCCCAGGGAAAGGTGGTTTAGAAGCCCACAGCTGGGCCTATAGATGGCCTTTTGTTAAGGAACAAAAGAAATCCTCCCACTTTTCATATGGCTAAGCCTAGTTTACCAGGGTGGGAGGTCAGATTGGAATTCGGGACCAAAACCCTATAAGGTAGACATTGATCTGTAATGTTTTCCATTCTTGACTCTAGTTTGACATTAGGTGGCATTATAGAACTCAGGATTTAGGATTTGGGATTCTAACCCTCCTTACTTCTTCCCTCCCTCCCTCCTTCCCTCCCTCCCTTCCTCCCGTCCCTCCTTCCTTCCTCAGCAGCAATGACTAACTGAACCTGTTCATCAGAGCCCCCTAAGAGTGGATTAACTTTGGTTCTTTTTCAACCCTTATGCAAAGTTCTTTATTGACTTTCCATTACCTATGCAAATAATGCCCATATTCTGAAGCTGGGCATTAGAAACACGTCATGATGTGGTCTCAATCTCTTATCCAGTCTAGGCTTCCATTAAGCCTTTCTCCCTCCTAACACAACCCTGTGCTCTGGTTACCACCCTGCTCATTTTTCTTTGGTAACTTCTTGCCTCTCTTCTGACCAGGAATGCCAGTCTTAGGCAACTGTCTTCCAAATTCTCCCTCTTTTATGAGAGTGAATTATTTCACTCCTGGTTAAATTCTGCTGAGATTGATACCTGTTTTGTATAGTGTGCATTTCTGCCACTGGATTGTGTGCTCTTTGTAACCCCAGTATCTAAGACAGTCAATGTTGCACTTTTAAAGAAACACAGTGCCTTAAGGTCTACCATTTCATTTAATCCCCACAGCACTTCTATAGGGGTGATATTTGGTTTATACTGAAAGCAAAATAACTAGAAGAAATGTCAAGATATATTGAATAGTAGCATTAAGCAGCATTGGAGAACTAATAGGAAACCATGGCATCAAGCCAAAGCAAATTGACAAGCAAATTATAGGTAACAGAACAGACTTTGCAAAACAGCTGTTGCTGTAAACTAAGGAGAGGTCATTCTTAATAATTTAGGTAGAAAAGTCTGCTGGCTTACTAACATTTTGGGGGCATGTGCCTGTAGTCAGAGATACCGTGGATAGTGATGTCTTCTGAAACCTATGAAGTAACCTGCCCTTATTCTGAAGAGCATTGCCTGATCTGTAAATGGCAATGGACTTTGCACAATATGAAGGGTTGGTTATGGCCATTTGGAACAGGTTGGTTTCATTTGGGTGACTAATGCTAACTAGTACTAGGTAGGAAGGAAAAATAATCATACAAGTAAAAGCCAGGGCAAGCTAAGTTTATCACTTTTAAAATTCATCAAAGCAAGATTTTTTCAATGTTTATTTTCCTTTCTTTCTAATACTGAAAGGCAATGTCATGGCAAGTTCTCTAGGACACCCTGACTTTGTCACCTCTTAGTTTCTTGGGACCTCAGAATGGGTTAATGAAACCTGCCCTATAGGGGGTCTTGTGAAAAATAATAGGAGGTAACATATATTAAAGTAATTGTATACAAAACAGTATAAATAAAATATTTGAATTTTTTTGCTCAAGACATAACATTATAATAACTTTAAAAATTATGTTTCTTTTGTTTGTTTTTCTTTAAAAATCTATTTTTATAAGGCTGACTCTCTGTTTTGGTCTTTTGAAGACCTCCTTAGGGCTATATTTGAGTGTAGCTACTTGGGTTCTTATGATTGGGTTCCTGCTGCTGGCCTAGTCCTACACTGATAACTTTTTGTATGCTACCTATGGTAGCATAAGTCAGCATGGCTGAATTATGGTCCCTCAAAATTCATATATTGAAGTTCTAACTCCAGTGCTTCAGAATGTGGCTGGATTTGGAGATAGAGTCTTTTAAGAGGTAATTAAGGTAAAATGAGGTCATATGGGTGGGCTGTAATCCAATTTATTGATAACTGGTAGCTTTATAAGAAAAGATTAAGACACAGATTTAATCTATAAACATTATCCTAGCAACCAACTTGACTCATCCATACTTATTCTCTAAGGAGATGAAAACTGTATTCTTTTTATTTAGGATTATTTAGTAAGGACATCATTGACTTTGATTAATTTTGGGAGCTGAGTGACTGTGGAGTAATTAAGTTGATTGCTGGTATGGCTTATGGAATCAGTCTTGTTGGTCTGAGCATACAAATTATGCTACAAAACCATTTTCAAAATTAAATTGAGGTTTTGGTAAGACACAAAGTTTTTGAAGCTAAAGTTGCAGTATGGCAGCTTTACTCTTAGGGTTTAAAGTGTTAATTTACTTTTCTATGCATTCAAATGATTTCTTCCTAATCCAACTTAAACAATCAAACTAACTAACTAACTGAATAAATAAAACAAAAAATCCCTGAATTCAGTATTACCTTTTTCTGTTGAACCTATTTTGGGCATAGTAGGCTATATACTCCATGTGACACATAGTTTATTTCCATATGTCTTTAAACTTTCCTATGACTTTCTTTGTTCGTTATTCCCTATTTTTACTGGAAACACTGAAATTGTCTTAGAAATTGGGGGTTCCTGATAAGGAAATTGGGTGGAGTGCATCCCTTTACAAGAAAAATTTTTTAACAAAACAATTCCAAAATGAAACGTTCTATTGTAGCAGAATGAAGAAGGCCACAAAATTTTAGACATTTTTCCTATTAAGAGGTGATTCTGTGTCTCCTAGTCTTAAAAGTGGGTGAGCTCTATGACCGCTTTGACCAAAATAACGTAATGGAAGTGAATCTCTGCTAGTTTCTGAGTCTATGCCTGAAGTGACCAGAAGGGTCTACTTCCTGTTTCTTGGAACACTCACTCTTGGAGTCCTGATCTACTATGTAAGAAATATGACTACCCTGAGACTGCTCTGTTTTGAGGAAACCGAAGCTAGCCACGTGGAGAGGCAGCAAGAAGAGACACCAATGTTGGCCAATCCAATGTTGGCCAGCTGTTCCCGCTATCCCATCCCAGGCTCCAAGTATGTGAGTAAGAAATCCTGCCCAGCTCAGCTACTAGCTGAATATCGCCAAACGACTCCAGTTGATACCCTGTGAAGCAAAAGAACTGTCCAACTTGAGTCCTGCTCTAATTGCTGACCCACAAAATAATGAAAAGTAATAAAATGTTAAATAAGTTTTAAGGATAATTTGTTATATAGCAATAAACAACTGGAACTTTAATCTTAAAGACTTATATGAGGATGATATAAACTTATGTTTATTTATAGTTATATAAAATGCTTATTGTCCTAAAGTTATATTAATAAAAAATGCTTATTTATAATCATATAAAGGTAATTTCTGGCAAAATCTAGAGCCTTCAAACTTGGCTGACTTGGAAAATTTTAATCTTCTCTTTGAGTATTTGTAACTATTCAAGAAAATGTATATGAATGCTTTTATCAAGAATAAATGTTGAATCTTTAAATAGAGTTTATTTTTTAGAGCAGTTTTTGGTTCACAGCAAAATGTTGAAAGTATATTTAGTTGTGTAAGAGACCACCAAACTGTCTACCAAAGTGGCTGTACCATTTTCCATTTCTACCAGCAATGAATGAGGGTTTTTGTTGCTCCCCATCCTTTCCAGAATTTGGTGTTGTCAGTGTTCTGAATTTTGGCCATCATAATAGGTGTGTACTGGTACCTCATTGTTTTAATTTGCATTTCCCTGATGACATATGATGTGGGGTTTAGTGGTTTTTAAAATGTATTATTTGCTCTCTTTTAAAAAACAAACTAAATGGATTTCAAATATTATATTGTATTTGTCAGTAAAATTAAATGCTAACAGTGCTACAAATACAGTTCTCTTTATTCTATAACTTGTTTGAATAAAAACTGTATATTGTATAATATGGGATAAGCAGGGACATGTGGATAATAAAGAAATGTTGCCTTTTTTACTGACAGTGCTTTGGCCTCAAAGAGGATAATTTGTCTGTTATTCATATGATTATTTTATAAAGTTAAAATATCCAGACATGTAGAGAAAACAATTCTCCTTAGATCACCCTCTTGGAACAGAAACATAATGCATTAAAGATCAATTGATACCTTATGTTTCTATCAGTGGTATAAGTTAAGATTTAGTTATTAATATAATCGAGACCTCACAAAATATAGAATAGCATTTTCATGTGGAATTGGAATTTCCCTATATTCTCCATTTGAAAAATTATTCTTATGCATTTGGCAGTTAATAAAGAACTGTTTTTATAATAAGCATTTTCTCTTCTGTTTTTTGATGCATTATGTCAATGGAAAAGAGCCCCCCAAATAAGTGCTGTTCCTTATCATCGTGCAACTGTGATTCCAGAGCGCACTTCTCTGTCTTAATCACTGAAATTATTTGGTTATCAAAGCCATACACAGTTCGTGATTTGACTTTCATCCTTTTCATACTTATCCATGATATTGGTCTAGCCTTGAAAACATTAAAATGGCCTTTGTTTGATATTCAACATGTAATTTCAGAAAGACGTGTTCATTTTAAAAATTGAGATTGAGTGTTAGCGTGATAGAATAGTCTTAGCAAAGCCTGGGAATAGAACCATATTTTCCTGGGGTGTATGAGGGAATAGGTTGAGTAAACAGTAAAATGGCTGAGGGAGTATTTGTGTGTGTGTGATTGTGACATGTAAGTGTGTGTGTGTATACATTCAGCTCTCTCCCCTATAGTGGACAGATTCTCTATTAATTTTTTATCCTGCAATTTTACCAAATTCATTGATGAGCTCTAGTAGTTTTCTGGTGGTGTCTTTAGGATTTTCTATGTACAGTGTCATGTCATCTGCAAACAGTGATAGTTTTACATCTTTTCCAATTTCTGTTCCTTTTATTTCTTTTCTTCTCTGATTACTGTGACTAGGACTTCCAAAACCATGTTGAATAAAAGTGGTAAGGCCTTCCCTGGTGGCGCAGTGGTTGAGAGTCCGCCTGCCGATGCACGGCACACGGGTTCTGTGCCCCGGTCCGGGAGGATCCCACATGCTGCAGAGCGGCTGGGCCCGTGAGCCATGGCCGCTGAGCCTGCGCGTCCGGAGCCTGTGCTCCGCAACGGGAGAGGCCACAACAGTGAGAGGCCCGCGTACCAAAAAAAAAAAAAAAAAAAAAAAAGTGGTGGGAGTGGACATCCTTGTCTTGTTCCTGATCTTAGAGGGAATGCTTTCAGCTTTTCACTGTTGAGTATGATGCTAGCTGTAGGTCTGTCATATATGGCCTTTTATGTTGAGGTAGGTTCCCTCTGTGCCCACTTTCTGGAGAGTTTTTATCATAGATGGGCGTTGAATTTTGTCAGAAGCTTTTTGTGCATCTACTGAGAATATCATATGGTTTTTATTCTTCAGTTTGTTGATGTGGTTTATCACACTGATTGATTTGCGGATATTGAAAAATCCTTGCATCTCTGGGATAAATCCCACTTGATCATGGTGTATGATCCTTTTAACATATTGTTAGATTCAGTTTGCCAGTATTTTGTTGAGGATTTTTGTGTCTATGTTCATCAGTGATATTGGCCTATAATTTTCTTTTTTGTGTGTGTGTGATATATTTGTCTGGTTTTGGTATGAGGGTGATGGTGGCTTCATAGAATGAGTTTGAGGGTATTCCTTCCTCTGCAGTTTTTTGGAAGAGTTTCAAAAGGATAGGTGTTAACTCTTCTCTAAATGTTTGATAGAATTTGCCTGTGAAGCCATCTGGTCCTGGACTTTTGTCTGTTGGGATTTTTTAAATCACTGTTTCAATTTCAGTACTTGTGATTGGTCTGTTCATATTTTCTATTTCTTCCTGGTTCAGTCTTGGGAGATTGTACCTTTCTAAGAATTTGGCCATTTCTCCTAGGTTGTCCATTTTATTGGGATATAGTTGCTTGTAGTAGTCTCTTATGATCCTTTGTATTTCTGTGGTGTCCCTTGTAACTTCTTTTTCACTTCTAATTTTATTGATTTGAGCCTTCTCCCTTTTTTTCTTGATGAGTCTGGCTAAAGGTTTATCAATTTTGTTTATCTTCTCAAATAACCAGCTTTTAGTTTCATTGACCTTTGCTATTGTTTTCTTCAACTATTTCATTTATTTCTGCTCTGATCTTTATGATTTCTTTCCTTCCACTAACTTTGGCTCTTGTTTGGGAATTTGGGATTGACATATACACACTACTATATTTAAAATAGATTAAAAAAATAAAATAGATAACCAACAAGGACCTACCCTATAGCACAATATTCTGTAATAACCTAAATGGGAAAAGAATTTGAAAAAGAATAGATATATGTATATATATATAACTGAATCACTTTGCTGTACACCTGAAACAAACACAATATTGTAAATCAACTATACTCCAATATAAAATAAAAATTTTAAAAAAAGGGAACATAAAAAACTATACCTCAATAAAGAAGATTTATCCATTCATTAAACGAGTACTTACTGATATGTTTTTATAATACTTAGGATTTCATCTCCCATTGTGTTGGCAAGAACTAGTATCACTGGGAGGGAGAGAGATTAAAAAGAAAAAAAACAAACCCCAGAGACTATTTCCAGAAGAAATCTTTAAAGTCCTTTTAAACAGAATTATGCTAAATTTGATATTTTGAAAAATAAGTTCTTCCAATCAGCTGTTCCTAATAAAGAGCCAACAGGACATATGTTCTGTGACAGATTGGACTTGTTTTGGCAATGGCAGTTACATGACCTGGTCTGGAAGTATCAGACACTAAGAGATTAGATGCCACCTGCCCTCAGTTAACTTACTCCTTCTGTGTGAAGGCATTTTTCGATGTCAAGTACATATAATAACAACAACACAATTGTAATGTTTTCAAAATAGAGATTAAGTTACTTTCGGACAAGTGTGTCCAGGATTTCATGCTGCCTTCTGCCATCATCAACGAGTGAATCGTTTCTGTACAGTTTCTGTAGCCGGCTTCTCCTGCAGACGGATTTATTGTATTTGATTTCTTTCCTTGTGCTGGGTATTGTGAGGCGTGGCAGTGGGGCTGGCGCGGGGGACCTGACAACAAGGGGGTGGGTGCCACTGGATAGGAACTTGGGGAAATCCTAACTGTGCTGTCAGGGTTTGCTAAACTATGGTGGGTCTTGGGAGAGGAGATGTTTTTCACAATGATCCACCATGCAGGTGGTCCAAGTTCACTCTATGAGAAACACCTGTAATAGGGGTCACCACACTGTTTATAGTTGCATGGAACGGATCTTAACAACATGAGAGCACAACAAGATTTCCTCTGGTCCTATGAACAATAAAGTGAATGCCACTTCAGAGTATAAAATCAATAGATTCCTCCCACCCCCATAGACACTAAATATAAAACTCAAATCATTTATTACTCATTAAATATCCTTTAATCTTGATTTTTTTCAAGACTGTTAATATTTATGTTCACGGTTCTGATTTGTGTGCATAAAATACTTCCTCATTATGCATCCTTAAAAAACGCCTGCTCAAAACTTTCATTTCCAATAAAGCTCTGATAAGTTTGTGCCTCTCAAAGTTCATTCTTAGAAACAGCCCTGCTTGGGCTTCCCTGGTGGCATAGCGGTTAGGAATCCGCCTGCCAACGCAGGGGACACGGGTTCGAGCCCTGGTCCGGGAGGATCCCACATGCCGCGGAGCAACAAAGCCTGAGTGCCACAACTACTGAGTCTGCGCTCTAGACCCCACGAGCCACAACTACTGAAGCCCGTGAGCCACAACTACTGAGCCTGCGAGCCACAACTACTGAAGCCCGTGCGCCTAGAGCCTGTGCTCCGCAACAAGAGAAGCCACCGCGATGAGAAGCCCGTGCTCACTGCAACTAGAGAAAGCCCGCGTGCAGCAACAAAGACCCAACGCAGCCAAAAATAAATAAATAAAAAAGAAAAAAAGAAACGTCCCTGCTTGATATACCTCTAGTCGAAAGGCTGGTGAAACTCTATGACTTCTAATCATATTTTCTCACCCTCCCGCTTCTATTTTTGCCACTTCTCTTGGTGCGACCCCCCTGCAGCCTGGTGTGCCCACCTGAGAAATCTGGCAGCGGTCGCTATGCAGTGGCCTCGCCACCTCCCCAGCCTCGTCCTGTCAGGAGTGTGTTCAAGGGACCAGCGACGCAGACGAATTTCTCAGGTCATCTTCAGTGACCTAGAAAACCAAAGAGGTTCTAGCTTTTGCCCACGGCTCGCGGCGGTGACACAGCACTGCTTAGCACGGCTAAGATGGTCAGTAGCCCCAGACACGGTTCCACGGCCACCCCATGGTCAGGGTGGTGTAGGAAGAGCAAACTGCGTTCTTACACTTTACATGAAAAAAACCCCAGTAACGCTAACTGACAGCTTTTCCTTTTGCTCTTTGATGGCATAGCCGAAACGCTGTAGTTTTGCTTTAGAAGATACACAACTCCCGATGATTTCCCCAAAGGCGGTATTCAGCAAATGGCACAAAAGCAACCAAAAGGCCCTCAGCGAGCAGAGTGTGGGCGCTCGCTCTTCTTGTTTGAGGGTTCTCACTCGGATAAGAAAATCCAGGAGGCAATGCGGCCGGAGGATAATTCCTCCGCCTGGCAGCTGAGCTGTAATCTCGCTTATGGTTCTTTAGTGAGCTCGCACTTGCTGCAGACGTTTTAATGTCTTAATGAAAGGACAGGGAAATTATCACTCACTGATTTGTGTTTTTTAATCTGGAGTTTCTAAATTAAGACTACTTAACGATACAGGCATGCCCATTTCCAAGACGGGGTGTGCAGCTCCTGAGTTTGATGTGTCACCTTGATGGTTTCCTGGGAGGTAATTATCATGCTGGGATGAGCTAATCTGCCCTGGAATAGTACACCTGCCTCATTCTGCTAACAAATAGGCCCCTGCCTTCTAGAAGCTGCCTGACCTGACTTATTATATCTCCCTCATCAGCAGAAAGACTCATATCATCACTGGGCCAAAGGTGAATTGCCTAGAGACAAAGTTGGAATGAATTTTTTGCAGTCCCATTTCACCAGACATTCAAACCACTTCATTCTGAAGAGTGGAGACCTTTAACTCTGTCACATATTTATGTATGCTTATAAGGCCAGGGAAGGGCCTTCCTGCAGAACTGCTCTGGATGAATGTATCAAAATAGTATTCCAGAGGAAACTGTGTCTGCTCCCAGACCTTTGTTCTGCAATGTTACTAGCCCGAGAGAAGGGACATACTGTTGCTGGTGTTTTAGTTCACTTGCATTTTGGAAGTTGCACGTGTATGCTTTTGCCATGTGCCAGTCGGCATAGAATTCAAGTCCAAACACAACCTAGACCTGGATAAGGTGAGATGGACACAAATGTCCATCTAATCCTGAAAAAAATTAAGACTTTTTAGCTGATGCCTGTTTACCATAAAAAGTGTGGCTTTGTTTTCTTTTTTTTTTTTAAAAAAAATAGTTTCTTATTCCCTACAGCAAAAGAGGCTAATATTCATTTAAAACCCAATAACAATGAAAACCCCCAATAACAATTAAAACCTACAATGAACAACTGCTCTAGCTTTGTTTATTGCATGCATAAATAATCATACTTCAATGAACATGTTAGTATCTATGATCTCTTCCCAGATTAAGGTTGCCTCGAGACTGCTTGCTTTGGCTACTGTAAATGTGACATGAATTACGCTCAGGAAAATGTGTCTAACGTGCTGGGTTTGAAGTAAATTATTTTCTTCTAATATACCTACACAACTGTCACAAGGAATTACACTGCAGATTTAGTGATGTTAAGTGTCAATTGTAATTTGGTGACAGCCATTTTATTGGCTCTGCTTGGACTGCTTCTCAGTATGGAGGCCACCGTATCATTAAAAACCAGTGATCCTTCACTGATGACATAATTTGACTGGCAGGGAGAGGAGCAGAGAGGGGCTAGCTTCCACCTGCACAGAATCTGCTGTATGTCAGAGATGAATTTGCCTTCAAATTAGAAACAGCACTGCAGATGAGGGGCTGTGATTTTGCTTGAGTTCTTTTAAGGCATTTTTCTGGAATGGTTACTGAGCAGCTGATAGAAGTCTCCTTTAATATGTCAAACATATATATTATGCAGCCTGTAAACATTTCAAATATTTTTAGTCATAGCTTACAGCGAGTTATCTCTGAAACAGTTTCAGCTGAACTGAGCCACATGTATTTCTGCACACTCATCCATCCATTCTTTTGTCTAGAACTCTGTCTTTGGCATAGGTTCCAGGAATAAAATTTATGTGATAAAATGGTAACCAGAAACAAAACAAAACAAAACAAAAAAAAGCTCGGCAAAAAACCACCAAGGTCTAATATGCGCCCATATTATGTGTTTCGGCAGGTAGGATAAATCATAGGAGCTATGTAAAAATTTACAGTAAGAACAGAAGTGTAATCATACATTCTGAAAATTTTATAAACTGACAATTCAAGTAATGTGTTTTATGCTAATATACATTGTGGTAGGGTCTAATAAACTGTGACTCACTCATAAATAGTAGAAAAGCTTATGGTACGCACAGGCAAGCACATACACAGACTCACACACATTCTATACTTATGCAGGAAACAGGAAATAGAGTCCAAGACTTTCTTAGCAAATTTAAGTAAATATAACTGCATTCCTTTTTCAGTATTTAAATTAAAATTTTGACTGCAAGGCACTGTAAGGAACAAAGCAAAGTACCTTAAAAGAAAGTGTATCGCTCGTAATTTTACCTCATTTCACACCTATTTGACAGCTTCTCTTAGCCAATTGGTTTCATTGAAAACACTGACAACATTCACCTATTAGACTCCTGCCCTTCTACGTGGAGACCATTCCTCTTAGATATACTTTATTAGCCTTCAACATGGAAAAATAACTTTTTCTCTCATCACACCACTGACACTTGCCACTATTTCCCCTTTCTCTCAGCACAACATTATTTATTTATTTATTAAGAGAAGAAACTTTCCAGAACAATAAATAGCATAAATTATTCAGCCAATTTCAGTCCAGCCGCATAAATCATACTCAGGCAGACAAGCTACTTATGACAAATGCTTTGTCTAAGAGAAATATACCACTGAAGCTTTAATCAGAAGGGCTCAACATTTCAGACTTTCCCATTTTTATTCTTGGCCAGGAACTCTACTTCTCTGTCTACAGAGGCTCTTGAGAATGCTCTTTTTTTCCCATGAGAATACTGAGACCATTTTTACCCACAGGAGGGAGGAGGGTGTTAATAAAAGTGCACTTTTGCGAAGGAAAATTCAAATGGGGGTTGGCAAATCTTCTAAATTCTTGAAAGCATATTCCAGGGCCAACTGTGGATATGTTAATAGCTTTTCCCATGATGGGCCATCAAGTCCTGCTTTTCAAGACTGCTCAGGGTCTTCCCACATCGACCAAAGAAAAAGCAAATGGAATTTGGAAGCAGGGTGAATCCAGGGTAGCTGGCACCATCAGGAGACTCTGGTTCTTCTTTCATTCTGTTGTTGGCTCCTAAGGCTTCTACCACTTATGTTTTTTAACTGAGGCTTCCTCCTTTACTGCCTTATTAATATTAATGGGCCCCATAAAAATGCTTGATTATACCATGGTAGGATAAAATACGCCCGTAAAAAATCATTTTGGGGGGTAAGCTTCGAAAAATGGTGATATTTTTTCCAGTAAGAGGAATGAGATCTTAATTCCCCTAATACTTTAATTGCCAACTCTTTCCTTTAGTTATTATTTAATTCCTAGACCATCAATGATTCAAGGCATACAAGTATGTTATTGAGGACATCAGATATTTGGAACGACTTTGAAACTTAAAAAAAAAATTAGGTCCGTGCTTGATTTTGATAACCATTTTACTCTAAGGGGAAAGTTTCTACTATGCTAAAGCAGTTAGGGAGGTTGTTTTTTGGGTTTGGTTTTGTTTTGGTTTTGACAACAGAAAGCTTGTCACTCACTAAAGAAATCCAACATTTTTTCAGTGAAAATGGTCATGACTTAACAAGGAATAGCCAGTTTCCTCACCCAGTTTTAGTTAAAAAGGGGACTATGTTGTCCACGTTAAACCACCAGGAAACGTTGGGAGAAGGTGGGAATATGCTGGTAGTGGCAATGGCAGAAGAACCAGGGGTTGTGGCTTTGGAGTATAAAGACAGGGAAAATGTCATGAGAGATTTGTCTACACCTGTGGTCCCCCCAAATTTTGCTGTGGAAAGCAGGCTCAGCGGCCCAGCACCCCTCAGAGAATGTGAAGGTCCTCCTTCAGTGAAGCCAGAAGAAAAGCAGGACCTGGAACACAGCACAGCTTCTCTCTGGGCCTGTTTTCCACAGTAGTTTCTGGACTCAGCCTTGCTTGCCTTACAAGCGCTGAGTGAATTGCGGCCCATGCAGCTGTGGCAAGTATTCCTTCCCGATGTTCATGTGGCATGCTGCCATAGAAAGGTACAGCACATGGCTCTCCTGAGGAACATGCTTCAAGTTTATTTTCTGACTAGTAAATGAATTAATTTTTCTGACTCAGTTGGGAATGAAAGGGAAATAACCTGCCTCTGGAGCTATCCCAGGGTCTGATTCCTTTGGAGTGGTTGATGTAATTTAGTAACAACAACCCAGTCATCAGAGAACTCCAGTGTAAGTATATAGCCAACTATAAGCCTCGCAGATGAGGGAACACTGGATCCACAGGGGGCTAAGATAGACGTAGGTAACACTGAGCAATGCTGGGGGAGAAAATTTAGCTCAGAAAAATGTCAATAAAATTTCCAAGTACCCCATTCTAGACAGACTCATTTAAATCCCCAAGTTTTTAGGAGATGAGATTACGGTGCACTCCCAGAAATAGTTTGGCTGTGATTATTGTCTGTCCAGAGTTTGTGTCCCCTTGAATATATTTGTCACTTATTTTGTCAGGGCTCTGGTAAGTATACAAGAAATTGGAGAGAATCTACATAGGCTAGTGAGGAAGCTAAAGAAAGCAAGTGCAAGGATTAAGATCTTATTCCAACAAGAGTTTAGAATTTCAAATAAAAGGAAAAAAGTCCGTATAGTGCAGAATGTTATGACTTTTTCAACGAACAACTTAATTTCTCTTAGACCAAGTTATCATTGTCTGTAAATAGGGTGAGCCTATGTCCCAGTTTTCCCAGGACAGTCCCAGTTATGTCTGTTGAACAGGCTTAGTTATAAATAATATCCCCTTTTATTCTTAAAAGTGTCCTGTGTTGGGAGATCAGTTATGTAGTCACCCTAACCACAAACAAATCTCCCTTGGACCTAATAGATTTGTATAAAGGATGAAAGTGGAAATGCTTTAATTTGGTTTTCACATCTGGTTTCCTGAAGTGATGTAGTGAGTGGGCAGGGGACATGGAAACCAAAGCAAACCATGCCTAGATGATAACAAACTTAGGTCTACATCTTTCCTCCAACTGTTGTCATATGTCCTTTGTCTTTCTTCTCTAGGCGATCTCTGAGGATATTTTGAAATGTTTTCAGATAAACAATTTAGGACTCCAAATAGTTTCAGATTTTCTTTTATAGTTGTAATATTTAGAAAAAAAGTGAGGAACTGGATTTCATATGTCTTGCTTAAATTAATTAGGGAGTTGGGAATAGAATCAAATTTCACTTTATTCCATTACGAGAATTATCTTGGGTAGTGTATTGGAACAGACACTAGCCTTCTGAGAGCAATCAACAATGAATTATAAGTAGACTATGACCAACAGATTCAATTTTTGTATGATGTGGGAGAAGTTCTGATTCTGCCAAAGTTACCAGAGACTGCCAGTGAGTCAGCTTAAGAAACAACATGATATTAAAAATATTTGTAAACATGGACACTACTTACTTTTAACTATTTAAGCAAGATTTTTCATAAAATTAGAAATTTCAGTTAATCATATTACTTATGTTTAATTTCCTAAAAGTTAAAAATTACATTTCATTGCCTGACAAATTTTTTTTTTGTTTATTTAAACACATGCTGGTTAATGTGATGTTGCTGTGAATAATGATTTTTTTTGGGGGGGTATTTTTGTTAGCAAAGCATGCATTAAATTAATTACTTTAAAAATGGATACATGAAATGATATAGTCAAGGTCTTTGGGAAAACAGGAAATGTAGAATACTGGTATGTTTTGCTAGGAATATTATCTTCTATTTTGGTTTGCTTATTTTTCATGTAATGGAACTCTAAATTGTTAATTGAGGAAACACCTGTTTTACCTGATTTTCTTAAGTGCACTGGATGGATATTGGATGCCTAGCAGCAAAACTCTCATTAAACCAAGGATCCCATGATATGAGCTACAATGGCTGAATTATTGCATCCAAGAGAATATTATACTAAAACTTCGCTGCATCATGATCCTCAGGGGCTTTGTGATAGAATTACTTGTAAATGGAACTATTTTATAAAAACATCCTTCTGATGCTTCAGGATTTCACAGAATTGGATGAGAAGAGACGTTACAGATAAGGAATTGATTTGGAAAAGAAAACAAATATTAGAAACAAATGAGAGTTTCTTGGGGTGAAAAAAGTACAGGACAGGCTGCATAGAGGCTATTTTATTGAACTCTAGAAACTGCTTGGAGAAGCTTAAATGACAGAAATGTCCAAACCCCGTGCTGCTCTTTTCTTGCGTCAATCAGCACATTCTCCTCTTCTGGCGTAGTCACTGATGGACGAGAAGCATGTGACTTGAGCCAGCTGAGTCACAGTACTTTTGACACTGGACTGGAAGCACTGTCTCTGAGAAAGTTTGCACCTCATCTGCAGCTGAAGCCATTCTACCATGCCAAGGAGAGCCAGTTTGAGAACAGTCTTATCAGGTACTCGTAGGATAATGATACTGACAGGATTGCTGGGGGGATTAAATAAGGAGTTGGTACATTGTGAAATTTTCCAGCTTTATGATGTCAAAGCCTTTTGGTCAGTGGAAAGGCAAGGTTGTATTTAGATTTTATAACCTAAGCAAAATACCCCTTACAGCAGGGCTCCATAAATAGTTGTTTTCTTTCTTCATTGCCGATGAGTATCGTTCTTTGGTTTTGTCTCCACTTCACCTTTCAGTTTGATACATGGATTAGTCTCTTTCTAGCTTCCATGGCCCAGTGCCTGGGAATTCCCTACCTATCTACCAAGGGGCATGGGAAAACCCCATTATCAACCTTCACACATTGTTGTGGCTGACGAATGAACAGTACCCTGCTATCCCAAGTCATTAGATAGGGCAGTTTTACCCAATCACAGACTAGCTGGACATTCCAATCATTCTTTAGTTAAGTACAAATTTCCTTTGAGGAAAACCAGATTCAGGGGCACAGGTTGTGGCAGATCGTATGTTCCCCAAATGACCACAACAATACTTCCTCTCCCTCCCGCTCTTCTAGAACGTCACCACTCTCTCAGCAAGAGGCAGAGTCTACATCTCTTCCTCATCTGGGCTTTGTGACCGTTTCCAGACTGATAGAGTATGGCAAAAGTGATGCTATGGGATTTCCAAAGTTTAAGTTAAAAGAGGGGATACCGTTTCTGCCTGGCTCCCTCTCTGGAGATGCACCCCATGAGAACCCAGCCAGTATGATGTGAGGAGGTGTAAGCTACACGGAGAAGAACCGAGGCTCCTCCCAGCCAATGGTTAGCCCCAACTTGCCAGCCAAGTGAGCAAGCCATCTTGTAGGCGGATCAACCTGCCCTCAGCTGGGCTTCCCCTCCCGATGCTGTGTGGAGCAGAAATGAGCTTCCCCTGCTGAGCCTTACCCAAATTGCAGATTTGTGAGTAAAAATAAACGGTTGCTATTGTTCAAAGTCATTGTTTTCGGTGGTTTGTTATGCTGCAATAGTTATTAATCCTCAGCACTTTATGAGGTAGTGCTAGTATTATGCTCTTTTTTTTTTTTACTGAGTATATCCTATTTATTGTTTATGATTTACACGAAAAATGATGCTCATTTTATAGAGAAGGAAATACATGCTCTAACAATAAAGTAACTTGTCAAGGTCATCATGGTGGTAAATGATGGGGGCAGAATCTAGAGCCTTCCTCAAAGCACAGATTCTCACAGAGGATACAACACCTATATATCAGTCATGGTGTGCTCGTAAATGGTGTGGGATCTGGAGATAAACTACTGGAATTTGAGTGCCCAAAGAGTGCAGAGCACTGGGACAATCAGCAGTGAACAAAACAGAAATCCCTGCCCTCATGGAGCTTCTTTTCCAGCGGGTGAGGGACAATAATAGAAAGCCCTTAGCATATAAACTATTTACCACAGTGCCTGGCACACAAATGCAGCATGAATATTGGTTATTGGTATGATTATTGAACATGAAAAGACTATGGTTATTGTCGGTGACCTTGATGTTACAAACAGTATTGCTTGTCCATTTTAACAACCACATTTCAATAGCTTGGATGGGAAATAATGTTTGATTTGTGTGGGCAGAACACAAGTTTGAAACTGATTGAGATAATTCTAGCAAATCAAAGAGTGTTTAGTGTTTAACAGTCATCAATATGATATACTGGCCTCTAGGACCTCACAGACCTATAAAGAAACGTCAAATGGGATTAGGAAAATAATTTCACAGATACTAGAAAAGAAAGTCCAACAGAAAAATAAAGTATAATCTTGGTTATCTGTGGTGTAATGGTGGGCAGGGAATGTGTAGACAATCGAAGTCAATAGATAGCCCTCAGCTTCCTGGTTCATCAAACCTTTTCCCAGAGCTGATTAGCAGCAGAATTGGCTAGTTTAAATTTCACTTCCTTTTATTGCTCCCATGGAGATGCTAATAAATAATAGGCAAGGAGAGGTAAGAATCCAGGTAATTAGTCTGTTGTCGATGTTTGAAGCTGGAAAGGATTTTAGAGGCTCCTCTGGTCTAGTTTCCTCATTATAGAATCTAGGAAACTGAGGCTTGGAAATGCTGAGTGTCCTGATGGCAGGTGATTGGTGAGGATCAGAGCTAAAACAAGGTCCCAGACTCCAGATTTCCAGTCTTAATTTCACTTACAGCTTTCACTGATTTTCCCTCACATTGCCTCTCTCCTCTTCTCTCCATAACTGTAACTGCTAAACTTCTGGGGTCTATGCACAAGTAACTGAGTTAAGTGGAAACTAAGTTTTCTTTTTCAATATTGTGGTCAGTAAACAAAGGACCAGAAAGGAACCTTGATTTTCCTTTAGCGAGGGTTGGAATTCCAGCCTTGGTACCCTTGCTCCAGCGATTGATGCTACCTAGGGTGCCCCGGTGCTTTGTAAATTCTCATCCAGCTGCTTTCCCCCATAAAGAAAGACTGTTCATTCTCATGGTTGTCGGAGGAGGTTGTTGAGAGGATGTGACCACTGGTTGACCTGTGAGCTGGACCCAGGCAGCTGGAGGTCCCTCATCCCCTCCCCTGTCCTTGGAATGTACGTTCTGCCCAAAGTTTTCAAGGACACAGACTCGAGAGAGCAAGGTGGTATTGAGACCATGTGAACAGCATACTGACTGAACCCAATTAAGACCTCTGTAAAAACTTTTAAGATTCTGGTGGGCGGGTACAGAGATCTACTCATCTTGCAGCCGCCCAAGACAAGCCTCAGATGTAAGTTGCCTTGCTTATCAAACCTGCCGTCTGCCAATCTGGAGTGGTTTGCCTCTTCCGTCTCTCTTCACCCTCTGTGTAACAGGGGCCAGTTTTCTAACCACAGGTCCGGCTGCAATGCCGTGAAGTCTTCCTTGACCACCGTGCCTGAGCTACTCAGTTGGTTCCTCCCTCAAACTACCTTGTATTACAGCCCCATATAATTACTTCTGTTCTAAATTGTAAGCTCTCTGGGGGGTAAATAGGCATCACCCTGACTGGGACAACACAGTCTCATTCATGAGTACAATCATCTGTACACGTATGATATATATTATATATCTTGCCTAGTTATAAGTTTTCAACATATCCCTTTCAGGACTTTGTGGCTAGCCACCTGTATTTGGCCTATAATTAAATTCCAATCAATGCCAAACTGTACTGTCATGTTTTCAGAATGTCAGTGGCAAGAGCAATAAAGTAATAGGAGAGAAATGCTTTCTATCAAATAACTACTAATGTGCAGCTGGAATTATAAAATGATTTAATTTATTCACTTTAGAAATACTTGGATCACTCACTAGGTAAAAGGCAACATGTTAGACTCCATGTTAAATAAAAAGCTGAATAAAGGCAAATAGTTTCTTCTAATAGTGGATGGTAGTACATGCAAATCATATTTTATGTAATGTCTTTCCTGCCCCTTCCCATAGGAGATGGAAGTAGGCATAGGGGCTGGAGAGGTAGGATGTTATAGTTTTAATTTCCCTTTACAGACATTCATTGGAAACAGATATGTAGAACCAGCTGTGCTTGTGTAGCATGTAACATATGTAGTCAAGATTAAGAGCTGACTAGTCAATTCTTTAGAGTTCTCTTTTCTTTCTCTTGCCACTTTGGGCATCAGAACCTTGATTTCAATAGTCATTTGTGTTCATCTAACTCAAATATCTATCTGAAACAATATTTGAAGGGACTATTAAGTTGCACATTTATAAAGAGAGTTGAAAGGCTTAGTTGAATAGAATAGACTGTATACAAGAATATATGTGTACATTCTGATTTCGAGATTAACTTTTAATTTTTCACCACTAGGAATTGGTAAACTCTTTAGTAAGTTGTAGTTCAGAAAAAAAAATTTTTTTTCTTGTATGGTCTGAGTTGGCTTGCCTTTTGTTTTTGCCCAGCTGTATTAGGTTGCTCTAAGTGAAACCGTGGGTAATCATTAGTCAAATCCATTTTACCTGCCTTCACTAATCAAGCTCGTTTTAATTGTTGCTACAGAAGACTTGTACGTTCTCCAAGTGGCACGAAGCCTAAACAAGATGCTGGCCCTGAGTTGTTTTCCAGGAATTGGAGTCAGCTGTGTATATTTCAAGCTGAGCTGGTTAAGACTGGATAGGACCACCAATCCTCCAATCGGTATGCAGGAGTGTCTGCTCTGTGACCTTTTGACCTCTGAGGGCTGAAACTCCACCCTCAGATCGTGCAAAGAGCCGCCACGTTTGAACTAGCAGAAGCCTGTAGCCTATTACGCATGCGCAGAACGATGACACAGTTTTCTAATCACCTTTCCCCATGCCCCCCACACCGCCATATTCCTTATCCCATAAATACCCCAGCCTCTGGTCTCTTATCTTTATGGTGGGAAACTATCAAGAAATTTGATGAGGTTAAATTTGCTCTCATTTGTATAAATATTTTATCAACAGTGTGAAGGAGAGACACAAGTTATGAGGCTACTGTAATACTTTAGGCAAGAGAACACGCAGTAAGGACTCGCAGTAGCAGTGAGGATAGAGAGAATGAAATTTTTATTCATTTGATTTGGGGTTAAAGAAGAAGAATAAATATAGGATAAATATAAATAAAGCCTAAGTTTCTGGTTTTGTAATGAGTGGGAGGTAGAACATGTAGATCAAATACAGTTTGGAGGGAAGGATGATGAGTCACCAGCCGTTGGCATTTTGAGATGAATATAATCTACCGGGAAATTAGATTTAAGAGTCTGAAGACTGAAGAATGATCTGGACAAATTAGGTTGGGGAAACAGCAGAGAGATTGTAGTAGGAGGTAAAACTGCTTGGGAAGCATGCAGAGGGTAAGAAGAGAAGAGCGTCAAGAATCGAATTTGGGGACGCCTCCACGACTTAAAAGAAGGGTTGGAGAAGATGAGCTTAAAAGGATGCTGGGAAGAAATAGCCATAGAGGGGAAGAAGAAATAGGGAATTTCTTGTCAGGGAAATGAAAGTGTTTCAAGGAAGGACTGTTCAACATATTAGACTCTCTAGAGAGAACAAGTAAAGGCTGAAAAATACCTATTGGATTTGAGAAGTGGGTCATTGATGGACTTGGTGATAGAAATTCCATTCCATGGAGGGAATGAAGCTGTGTTAAACCAGGTTAAGGAATGAATAAGACGGGCTAAATTGAGATTTTTGAAGGTGGATTCCTTTCTATAGATACTTATGAAAATAAAAGATCATTTTTAGGGTAGTGCCTATGGGGTGGTTACCTGATTAAAAAAGACTTTATAAAGATATGACTTTGATGTTCATAGGTTTACATACTGAGGGAGAAGGAACCAATGGAGAAGGGAGGTTAAAAGATGAAAGAATGAGTGAGGATAATTGAGTGAACAATATCTGAGAAGAGGCAAAGGGGAAGGAAACGAGGTTACTGATTCTTCTCTTTCTGTCCCATGCTGTTCCTGTTCCATAACACACTGAGCCGGGCAGGTCACTTCCTTGTCAAACCTGAATATCAATTTGGTCTCCATATGGTTCAGTGTCTGTCGTGTTGGGTTAAAAGAATCAGCCCAGCTACCAAAAAGTAAATTAAAAAAAATTTTTTTATTGGCATCCCTCTAAAAATGCCAGGGACTGGAGTGTAGTCCTAACTTTGAGTAAGACTTAAATTTCTCTTTTGACATCTCTCCTTAATTTTCTTTCATGTATCATAGCTGCATTTACTGTAGCTTTTCCACAGTCAAATCACACAGCAAAGCATACTCTCATTCCTTTTTTGAACTCTTTCCCTCTTGCCAAAGTCATACACTTGAAACTGGATTAAAATCTCTCCTCTTACCTCTCTTTTTTCCAAAAGAAGTTTTCTCTGTTAGAGAGGAGAGACTAAAAGAGAGCAGAGGGGCATATGGAAATAAAAGGAATTGGAGCTAAGGAACCTAGCCCAGTAGTTCTCAAACTTGAGAATTGATCAAGATCACCTGGAAAGTGTTAAAACACCAAGTGCTGAATTCCACCTCCAGAGTTCCTGGTTGAATAGGTCTGGGTTGGGGCCCAATAATTTGCATTTTTAATGAGTTGCCAAGTGATGCTGATGCTTCTGGTCTGTAGACCACACTTTGGGAACCACTGAATTAGCTGGTTTAAGGGAAAGCAGACCAGAAAGAGCCCTGGGAGCAATGGAATGCTGTTACTAAAGAGAAGGTACGAGGCACGGTTTTTATTAAGGGCAAAAAGTCATGTCTGGTTTTTAGAAGATGTGGAGCAAGGCCTACTTGATGCTGAACTACTGAGTTACTGGTCCAGGTCCTTTTTCTCCTTCTGATGGGGCTAAAACTGCTTCCACATTTTAAGAAAGGAAAGTATACAGGGGTAATAGCTGTGTGGCTTCAGGGTTTGGGATTGGAGGCATTCAGAGACAGATACAAGGCAGATCTTTACACATTAATTTTACAAAGGGCAAACTGAGGTGAGATGAATATTAGTATTCTGCTTTTTCCCCAAGGGGTCTCAAGAAGTTCTGTGACTCATCCAAGTTTAGTTTGCATCCAGGCTGAAGTAGCTTTTCTGATCCTCTAGGTGAGTGTTTTTTTCCTACCTACAAAGTACTTAAAGGTGTCTCCTTCCAAGCAATTGTGTAGAGTAGTTTGAGTCTCTATAACAACTTTATCCAATGTTGAGAAATGATAAATCTCGAGACACATTTCTTAACGTATTTAATCGTGTATAACTTCAGTGAAATTTGAGCCATATATTTCCAGTTCAAGTTAAGTAATCAAATTCCCATATTGTTGAATAGCTAAAAAAATTTTGTGCTTAAAATATCTTTTAAAAACTTGTTAATGTACTTTTTACAGTGCTGTGTTCTGCAGAAAATGTTGACTTATGCTAGATAAACAGATATCAAAGCAGGGAAGAATATTAGGTGAATGAATCTGTATTTTCATAAACTCTGGTATAACTTTAACACAGCTTAAAATGTTCCATAGCCCTTAAGACAGGTCTCTTCTAAGAAGGTAATATTTAGAATTCCTCATCATGTTGCTGTGTCTATTGCTATACAGTTGAGCAAGTTAGATTGTAAGGAAATAACTTCATTTGTGAGAGGGGAAAAACAACGGACACATAATCATCTAAACTTTGGACAAACCTCTGAAATGGAAGCCATTATAGCAAAGAAATCACAATGAAATTATAAATTTATGGAGGAAAAGCTGGGAGGTTAATTTTACCCTTTAAAACCTCAATGAAGCACAAAATTCAGGGGAAAAACTAATAATTATGACTAAGAATTGTAAGATTTGGAACATCAACTCAGCAAATGAAGACATTACCACCTGGCGGACATTAGCCAATAAAAGGTATCCAATCACTCTAAAATGAGCTCATAACGCAAAATGTGAGCACTGTGGGTTTCCAGAGAGATGTTGCATTTATGAAAAAAATTCATTGATTACTTTCACTGACTGAGCTCATTCAATCTACATTTACTGAGCATAGACAATGGCCTTGTACTTTGTGTGAAGTGCTTAGGAGGACTAAAAAAATGCATTGGGTACAGATCCTGACCTTAAGCAGATTACAGTTTAGTTGGAATGTGTGACTGGAAGAAAAAGAGAGGAACAAATGACTATAAGATAAAGAAGATGCCGAAGATGAACAGAAACCAATATGAGGAGGCAGAAAAAGGAGTGTGAGGGATCAGGGAGAGGGCAGAGTTTTAGGATGATCTTCAAGGAGGAGAAGCAATTGAGCTGAACCTTATAGCATGTATGATATTCTTTGATTTTTATTTCAAATTTTCTCAAAGTACACACTATCTTCTCTGAGCTGAAAATGCCACAGCATACGTGTTTTCAAATGGCAATTTGATATCAAACCAACACACCTTAACATGTGAATCAGATAAAAAATGCAGAACTAGGGCTTCCCGTGTGGCGCAGTGGTTGAGAGTCCGCCTGCCGATGCAGGGGACACGGGTTCGTGCCCCGGTCCGGGAAGATCCCACATGCCGCGGAGCGGCTGGGCCCGTGAGCCATGACCGCTGAGCCTGCGCGTCCGGAGCCTGTGCTCCGCAACGGGAGAGGCCACAACAGAGGAAGGCCCACATACCACAAAAAAAAAAAAAAAAAAAAAAATGCAGAAATATGAAACTCATTGACGGATGTAAGTCAGCATGAGCTAATTTATGCACCAGCAAGAAACGTCCCTATATCACTGTGGTTTAACATAACTACGGTTTATACAAGATAGGTTACTTGTAGAAAGGTAACTTCGTAAGAAGTGTGGAGAGTGGCTTGAGGGCGGGGAGAAGCTTTACAACATTCCTGGAAGACATTGGGGCAAGTAATAGTGAGGGTTTGAATCAGTGCTGTAGCAGTGTGGCTAGAAAGGATGAGATGGATTCAAGAGATCTTCACGTGTAGGCTTAACTGGAACTACTTGATGCAGGGACTGAGGGAGAAGGAAGCGTTAATTATAATCACGTGTAGCTGGTTGACTGGGCAGATGGTGATGCTGTCAACTAACAAGATACCATTTACCGGAAGCAGCAGCAGGTTTGGAGTGAAATTAACTGCGGTACTTGCAGGAAAATTACTTGGAGATATCAACTGAAAAGTTATAAATGCATATTTGGATCAAAGAAAAGAGATAGGACTAGAGGTGGTTTTGGAAATACTTGATCTCCAGTGACAGTGGAGGCTGAGGGATGGCTGAGATTTCCCCAGGAGGAGGGTTGAGTATGGAACTTGGGGGAGAGCCTTCACTGTGTGAAGAGATGAGTCCACTCCAACTTTGCTCTTTTCTACAATAGGCTTTTATTAGTTTTCGTGGGCCGTTGTAACAAAGTACCATAAACTAGATCACTTAACATAAGTTTCATATACTTATTGCCTTCCAGTTCTGGAGGCTAGAAGTCCACAATCAAGGTGTCAGCAGTATTGGTTCCTTCTGAGGGCTGTGAGGGAGAATGTGCCCCATGCCTCTCTACTAGCTTGTGCTGGTGTGCTGGCAATCTTTGGCATTCCTTGGCTTGTAGATGCATCACCCCGATCTCTGCCTTCATCTTCACATGGTGTCGTCCCTGTGTATGTGTCTCTCTCTGTCTCCAAATTCCCCCTATTTATAAGGACACCAGTCATATTCGATTAGGGCCCACACTAATGACCTCATGTTAACTTTATCATCTGCAAGACTGTGTTTCTGAATAAGGTCACATTCTAAGGTACTGGGAGTTAGAACCTCAACATGTGAATTTTGAGGGGACAAAATTTAGCCCATTATAGGTTTCTTTTACCCCCTCTTCCTAGCATGAGTTTTGGAGTTGGGAGAAAAAAGCCAGACTGCAATAGGCTGAGAATTAAGAGGAGATAAGAAAGTCAAGGCTGTGAATATAGACTATTTATTTGGAACTATATCCATTACAAGTCAAATGGTGAGGGCTAGGGCTCCATGGATGATACAATTTCCAGAACAAAATACTTCAGTTTGCCAAAGAATCAAAGTCTATGGTATCTTAACAGTGCTTCCTGCAAGATTATTTCTTCAATTTAAAACATATGGGCTTGCTTATTTGGTGAATGATAGCACATATCCATAGAATATGAGTTATAGGCATTCACTTTGCATCTAGGATAATGTGCTCTTCTCTGATGAAACTTAAAAGTTTGAGTTTGAAAAATGATGTGTCTAAGAGAGTATGGACTAAGCAATTTTAGATATGGCAGAGCAATAAAAAACATTCTTGCCATGGATTCATTGGAGGTGCAAGGACACAGATTAACCTTGGGAGGTGTATTACAGCATTTATTTTTTCAAAGAAAGACTTCGTATTTAAATTTTCACTTTCATGTGAGAAATATAAATCTTGGGATGTCTGAAAAATATTAAAATGTTCACAGAATTAACCTTCAGTGATAATAGCAAATGTCACATTTCTACTTCATCACATATTGAGAGAAACTGAAATATGTAACCAAATGGTGGCATACCAGGCTCTTCTATGTATCTTCAGTGATAATAGCAAATGTCACATTTCTACTTCATCACATATTGAGAGAAACTGAAATATGTAACCAAATGGTGGCATACCAGGCTCTTCTCCTATGTATCATGGTGTGTTAACTTTGTACCAAAATTTCTGGGTGTAAATATGTGTATACAATTTTGTTTTGAGCCTTAGATGATATGGTTTGTAATTTGCAGTTGGATTTAAAATAAACACCAAGGAATTGAAATGTTTTTGTAACAAAATTTTAATAGTATTTATCTTTCAGTGGCATTTGTTTATCCTCCTGATTTTCAGTTTTATTTGCTTTTTGGTTTACAAATTTTACATGTTGAGAGAGCAACCAATTGAAGATATTTTTTTCCTAAATATTATACATTAAAATCAGCGATGCTTCTAGAGCATTAGAATTCTGAAAGAGCAGTTGCATATCTTATGGTCTTCTGGTTTTTTTTCACAATTTATATAAGTGGGATGTACTGTTCTTGGGGAAAAATAGCGATAATGAAGACAGATACTGCACTTATCTCTACCCTGGTAAAAAGTCAGAATCCAGTTATTTATATATGATACATTTTCCATAAATGGGCACAGGGTGACCTCACTGGAAATTGAGCTTCTAATATAACTGTATCCAGTATTACTTCTCAATCATGCTTGCCTGATTTTTCTACTTTCCAACTGGTCTTGGGGACTTTACTGTTGCTTTTGAATCTTGTGCTAGGTACTGAGCCCTTTCCTTTCTCTTTTCCTCTCTGACAGGTAGGACAGCATCTCTTCTTGTTTCACCCAGATCTCTACATTTCTCTGCAGGCAAAAGAACTAAAACTTGTTTTATGCAAAAACATTAAAAATGTTAAGTCAGAAAAGAGTCAGAGAAAAGAATATTGGACTTGAAATCAGATAACGTAAGACTAGATGTTATTTAATCCTCATTAGGGTGCTTATAACCATGTATTCTCATACAGTATATTAAACTTCGTCATTCATTCATTCACTTGTTCATGCATTCATCTACTTCTTTCCAAGAAGGATTTCTTGAATGTTTCTTGTGTTTTAGGCACTATGCTAGACACAGAGGATGTTAAAATGAAAATCAGACCCTTCCCTCAAGGAGTTCATAGACCAGTTAGGAAGCTAAAAAAATTATGATAGGAGTGATGAGTGTTAGAGATAATCATCTGAAAATGAGGAGGTAGAACAATATGATTTCTAATGCTCTTTTTACTTCTATAATTCTACGGTTCTGTAAAAATCCTAAAAGTTGTTCACATGCCTTTCCACTTTGGGATAAAACAGGCCTAGAGATAGAAAGATAAAATAAACCCGTTTCCTCCACTTAACAGGCCCCTGGCTTGAAAGGAAAATGGATGAGTAATTGAATGTGTGTGTGTGCCTTATTGCTCTTTGAGTCCTTGGACCACAGCATTCTCCTATTACTGCAGGTGATTAATGGCATCCTGGCACACTGGGCTACAAATTGTTCAAAGTAAGAGGAATTTGGAAGTGAGTGAGTGGCAGCACATGTGGTGCTAGATGAAGTAGGGAAAGGAAGTCAAAACTTTGTGATTCTTATTTCCATATGTGCTTAGAGACGAGGAGAGTCATCAGAGAGGAGAGAGAACAACAAGACTCCAAAAATGTACCTGGTATTTCTTCCTAAATTCAGAGGCAATTTTTAAAGAGTACAGGGAGGCTATGATTTGTGGAAATAGATGGCAAAAAACGGAGTCATAATAACTAGTGTTTTTCGTTCTCTGCTGCAGACACCACTTAGGACCTGGTGGAATAAATACCTTGTAAGAGTAAAACTTCTCTTTGGGCAGTCATGATGGTTAGTAAATAATACTCTAAAGGTCTACATCAAATTCTTTTGAACCACAGTAAATTTTTTAAAAAAGCAAGTGATAATTCTTCAGTAGGTAGACTTTGTTTAAGTGTAGTAGAACTCATATGATTGACATATTTCTGGTATCAGTGTTTAATCAGACAAACAGAATCCACTTGAGGAATTTCAAGCAGAATTACTTTAATATAGTTACAAAATATTGGAAGGCTGGAGGAACACCTGGGGAAGGTACCTAGAGAGTAGTACCTATATAAAAGCACTGCCACCCTTAGGCCTGGGGGCCTGAAGGAGAAAATGATGTTTCCTGGAGTGCAAGGGCAGCTGAGGTTGCTGATGTTGGAACTGAGTTACGTGAGTACAACTGTGAGTTACACTTAACTGAATGCTGATGCTGAAATTGCCATTAGAATCTGCAAAAAATGGCTTCTTGTTTTCTCCAGCTTTTCCTATCAGTGCCTCCCACTGATGAAACTTACCAGAAAGTCAGGCGGCAAGGGAATCTGGGAGATGTAGCTTTGCAGGCTTCCTGCCTCTGAGGTATGAAAGAGGGTAGAGAAGAAAAGAGGAGGAGCTGAGAGACAAAACGCTCTCCACACCTCCCATTGTCTTTTCTCTCCTTGATAATCTGGTTTATTTTCCAGAAGTTCCGCTACCACAAATGAGGCAGTGAAGGGGAGAGTGATTTAAACTGAGGGAAGGAGGAAGATATAACATGGTGAAGATCTTCAGAGAAGGGAAAGAAAATTAGGTCAGAGAACTGGGAAGACAAAGGGGGTGTGACTGGCAAGATGTCAGATGAGAGTGCCCTTGAATTCATACATCACGGAGTTCAAGCCCTTTGGGTTGGGGTGAAGTGTGGGCTAGCAGAAAAAGTTGTTAAAATTGTGGGATTTATGGATTGGGGGTTAGATTAAGCTTGCTACTTGTTTCAGGATCTATTCTGGGAAAATTTTTAATTCCTTGAGGACTCATGTTTATCATGGCATGACACAATATGGCACCACATGATTGGTTAATTAGGAATGATGGAAGGAAGCATCTAGGCAAGAGTGCTAAGTAATACCCCTGGTTTCCCATGGCTCATGAGATGGTATCTAGGTATTTCTTAAGTCTATTACTAACAGGCAGTGGAATGCAAGGGCAAGGATGCTACAGAGCACAGGACTTGCTACAGAAAGCTGTAGCAGGATCTAAGGTCTTTGGGAATAGTGCCACCAAGATCCTAACCCTCTCTAAACCCCCAACGCACCAAGCAGTATAAAACATAATGTATTGGATACTAGTACAGGATACTCAGTAACTTGCTTGATACAGTGAGGAACAGATCAGCAGAGGCCAGCACAGACCCAGATGCTAGTACACAAGCCACAAGTTCTTCCTCTGGACATGAGAGCATCCTCTTATACCCGGATAGCCTCTTGAGAAAGAGGGTGGAAGGATTTCTTTTTTTTTTTTTTTTTTTTTGGTTTTGTTTTGTGGTACGCAGGCCTCTCACTGTTGTGGCCTCTCCCGTTGTGGGGCACAGGCTCA